>NC_047512.1:42017313-42317313 GCF_902827115.2 Pseudochaenichthys georgianus
TCTCTCTCTCCACACAGCAGATCCGCTGCCCGTTTAACAGCCGCATCTTTGTCAAACTTTCTTATGTTCTTTCTCTAACACGTAATGAAGGTTATTAAGCGTTTTAGCTCCTGTGTTTGTAAAAGTAAATAAATGCGTGCAAGCGTCTTTGAGTTGTAGAAAAGCGCTAGGCCTATAGGCTATACATATAATGTATTATTATTAGGTTATGTATGTCCTATGTGTTGGACATGTGTGGTTGGACTCTGTCTCACAGGCAGGTTGCAGTGTAACATCAGAGGACACTGGGCCAATTGTACATTCTCAAACTGCACCACTTAGAACTAACTAAACAATGCAAAGATTATTTTTATATAATTGTATTCAATAACAATAAGAAATTCAACAGTATGAAGTGATTTGTAAATAGGAATACAGATTAGGACTTAATGTTTTCATAAATATATTTTTCTCCCAGTTTGTCATGGGACTTATTTTTACCCTCTCAAAGAACTGGAACTGAGAACCGAAAAGCAGAACCGGAATCGTTAAAATCCAAACGATACCCAACCCTTTGTGTGATGCAGTAAAATCTTACCGCTCACTTACGTTAGCGGTATCATACAAACCGTGGGAAAATGTAAAATACGATGACGAAGAAGAAGATTCCAGTGGCCCCAATTTTTGTCCATTCTGGACAAGTGAAAAATGTATTCGGACAAGTAAATTGCCAAACTCACTTGTCCATGGACAAGTACTCTCTAAAAACTTTTTCTCACACTGACACTGTGTTACAGGGTATTCTGTATCGGCGGTCTCCTGTGAGAATAGGGGGAGACAAATATCAGCTAGTGGTTCCCAAGAGTCTAGTAACATCTTTTCTGGAGTACTTCCACAACCATCCCCTGAGTGGACATCTGGGCAGACTTAAGACTCTTCTTAAGATCCTTGAGGTGGCTTGGTGGAAGTCTTTTAGGAAGGATGTGTGGGCCCATGTAAAGTGTTGCAACACCTGCCAGGCCTACAAAGCGGATAATCAAAAACCAGCGGGGTTCATGCAGCCTACCCCGGTGGAGGAGCCCTGGGAAAAGCTGGGGATTGATCTTATGGGACCATTTCCCCGCAGTAAAAAAGGCAATTGCTTTCTCCTCGTGGTTGTGGATTATTTCACAAAGTGGGTTGAGATGTTTCCCCTAAAAGACAGCAAAACTCACAAAATTGTCGCCGTCTTGAAAGATGAGATCTTCACCCGTTTCGGTGTCCCACGTGAGTTGGTTTCTGATCGGGGAGCGCAGTTCACTGGCCATGAAATGGCCAACCTATGCAAATCCTGGGGAGTCACACAAAAGTTCACCACCAGCTATCATCCTCAAGCCAATCTCACGGAACGGTCCAACCGGACCATCAAAAATGATGATTGCTTCTTATGTGGGGACACAACATAAAAACTGGGATCAGTGGATCAGGGAATTTCGTTTTGCTGTCAATGCTGCCTATCAGGAGACAACAGGGCAAACACCTGCAGCCCTGGCACTCGGAAGATCCCTGAAAGGCCCACTGGAGAGGTTGATCAGCCCTCCACCTCCTCCTCATCAACCTACATATACACTACTGGAAAGACAACAAAAGATGGTGGAACAAGTAAAAAAGAGAGTTGGAGTATGCCAAGCCAGACAAGCCAAGTATTATAATACCCACAGGAGAGGTGTACAACTCCTGCTGGGAGACCTGGTCTGGGTCCGCACTCACCCACTCTCTAAAGCAACAGAGAACTTCTCAGCAAAGCTTGCGCCTAAATGGTCGGGTCCAGCTACAGTGGTGAGAAAATTAGGCCCTATCAATTACATACTGTAAACACATACACCATACACACTGTAAACACATACATACTGTAAACACATACACCATACACACTGTAAACACATACACCATACACACTGTAAACACATACACCATACGTACTGTAAACACATACACCATACACACTGTAAACACATACGTACTGTAAACACATACACCGTACACACTGTAAACACATACACCGTACATACTGTAAACACATACACCATACACACTGTAAACACATACACCATACATACTGTAAACACATACACCATACACACTGTAAACACATACACCATACATACTGTAAACACATACACCATACATACTGTAAACACATACACCATACACACTGTAAACACATACACCATACATACTGTAAACACATACACCATACACACTGTAAACACATACACCATACACACTGTAAACACATACACCATACATACTGTAAACACATACACCATACACACTGTAAACACATACACCATACATACTGTAAACACATACACCGTACACACTGTAACAACATACACCATACACACTGTAAACAATACATACTGTAAACACATACACCGTACACACTGTAAACACATACATACTGTAAACACATACACCATACCACTGTAAACACATACACACACACATGTAAACACCATACACCATACACATACTGTAAACACATACACACTGTAAACACATACATACTGTAAACCACTACACCATACATACTGTAAACACATACACCATACATACTGTAAACACATACACCATACATACTGTAAACACATACACCATACACACTGTAACACATACACCATACACACTGTAAACACATACACCATACATACTGTAAACACATACACCATACATACTGTAAACACATACACCATACGTACTGTAAACACATACACCATACATACTGTAAACACATACACCATACGTACTGTAAACACATACATACTGTAAACACATACATACTGTAAACACATACACCATACACACTGTAAACACATACACCATACACACTGTAAACACATACATACTGTAAACACATACACCATACGTACTGTAAACACATACACCATACGTACTGTAAACACATACACCATACATACTGTAAACACATACACATACATACTGTAAACACATACACATACATACTGTAAACACATACACCATACACACTGTAAACACATACACCATACGTACTGTAAACACATACATACTGTAAACACATACACCATACGTACTGTAAACACATACACACTGTAAACACATACACCATACGTACTGTAAACACATACACCATACGTACTGTAAACACATACACCATACGTACTGTAAACACATACACCATACACACTGTAAACACATACACCATACGTACTGTAAACAACACGTACACACTGTAAACACATACACCGTACACACTGTAAACACATACACCATACGCACTGTAAACACATACACCATACGTACTGTAAACACATACACCATACACACTGTAAACACATACACCATACGTACTGTAAAACAATACACCATACGTACTGTAAACACATACACCACACATACTGTAAACACATACCCATACTCCTGTAAACACTACACCGTACGTACTGTAAAACACATACACCATACATACTGTACACACATACACCATACATACTGTAAACACATACACCATACTACTGTAAACACATACACCGTACACACTGTAAACACATACACCATACACACTGTAAACACATACACCGTACGTACTGTAAACACATACACCATACACACTGTAAACACATACACCATACACACTGTAAACACATACACCCATACATACTGTAAACACATACACCGTACATACTGTAAACACATACACCATACGTACTGTAAACACATACACCAGCTGCTGTTTTTATGACCAATGTGCTGCCATCATTCTGTAGTATTAAACTGCACTGTCTCTTAACACGAGGAACCGAACTAGGACTGAACTCCTAAGGATTCTTTCTTCGATGTACAGTTGCTTACCATTTTAGTGGTGCAGTGATGACGTATTTTTGTGGGCCGATCAGGAAGTAAGCATCACAATGGCTTTCAGGATTAAAAGATATGGAATATTATATATTTGGAATATTGCAGAAAATAAGAATAGTGGCCAACACATGTGTATGACACTTACCTGTACATGTTTGGTTCAGGAAGAACATCTCAATAAATTAAGCACTCTTCTATGTTTTTGGAATCTTAAATGCGATCGCCAGAAGTAAAAAGCTAACGTTGGGCTATAAACTAAAATATCAGTCGTATGGCTGCACATCACCGCTAAGCTAAAGGCGGCTAATGTTCAGCATTAATCACTCGTTAGCCACCGCCGTTTCTCTGACATATAAAAGCTGGACATTCACCAGGGGTTATTTACTGTTATTTATGTCATAGAACACAATTGTACAACCTTTGTGTTAACCCCAGACCTTTTTTTCAGGAAGGAACAGTAAGTGGTAAAATGCTAGCTCATTTCTTGGTTTTAGGACAAATTTTTGCAACACTTTATGGCTAAACATTTATATATAAATGTAACTGGATGCATTCAATTTAGAAAGCAGTATAATACATACATACAGAATGCAAGCAGCAGGTTAGAAACTGCGGACTAAGTGCTTGAACAAATCAAAGACAGGTCATGAAGCTGCAGTTTTTGAAGTCACTATCTTGTATCTTGGAGTCATATTGGACTCAAACTTGACTTTTAAGAAACATATTAAGAAAGTATCATAAACCATTAAATTCAACTTGCAAAATGTTAAACAAATCAGACCTTTCTTAACTGTCAATGCTGCAAAGTCATACCTCCACTGGATGATTCTATCCCACATTGAATACTGTTTGACAAACTGGTCGTTTGCTTGAGCCACAAACCTGAAACCCAGAGAACAGCTGTGCAAGAGAGCGATCAAGGTGTTTGACAGAAAGCCACATTCATACCTCCACCGTACCATCCTTGATAAACACAATTTCTTGAGTTTTGACAATTGTAAGTCTTTTAAAAGTATGTGCTTTATTTATAAATGTTTACATGGACTGCCCCCCCCCCCCCTTAGGGGAATTCATCCACAGAAAACACACTGGACGCTGCACTAGGTCAGAAACCAGAGGAGACTGTGAGGTCCACCGCAGACGGACCACTTTTGGACAAAATGTCCTCTCAATTAAAGGCAGCTCTTTGTGGAATAGCCTCAAAACTGAGATACCAACCCAGTCTCACGGCATTTCGTGTTCACCAACACGATTTTTAATCTATTGTTTCGTGTTCACTAACACGATTTCCCCCTTTTTTTCGTGTTGCACAGCACGATTTTAAACGCAATGTATTTCTACTGGTAGTGTGTTTCGTGCCTGCAGCACGTCTTTTTGTCCGGTCGGGTCGTGGTAGACCGAAAGCTGTGTCGTTCATAAAAACATGTTCTTACTCAATATCAAGCCACGATTATTGTTTTTATTTTACATCGTATAATGTCGGACTTTTGTTGCCGTCTGTGAGGAAAATAAATGGGGCTCAGAGCCTCAGAATACTGAAATCTGTATTTTTAAATCTTTATTTCCTTCTAATTTGTTATTCTTTTCAAAATAACACACTGTTATTTACTCACCAATAACACACTATTATCCTTGCTTTTATTTATTGGTTTAATTCCATAATCTCGGGCTTTTTTGGCGTCCGTCAGGAACTGAATTTCAAAATAAAATAACCGGAAACAGACGTAGGCATTTCGAGCAATTACCGATTACCAGTATACATTGCTTTTAAAATCGTGCTGTGTAACACGAAAAAAAGGGGGAAATCGTGTTGGTGAACACGAAATGCCATGAGACTGGGTTGGAGATACGGGATCGTCCCACTCTCAATAGTTTTAAAGGTCAACTCAAAGAATGGTTGAGACACAACCAGACGTGTAATCACCGCTAAATGCACTTTAACACAGGGGTATCTCCTCCTGCACTCAATATGTCGTTGCTGCTACATTGTACTGCCACGTGGTAAATACTTGTGTATGCTGCTCTTGCTCTTTTGCACTTTTTGCATATCATGTATTTTGTTTTTGCTATGTTTGTAAAATGTAATGTTCTTAAATGTTTTATGTGAGGGACTGCGGATGGAAATGAGCTCAAAGCTAAATCTGGCACTGTTACGCTTGACACATTGTTATGTTTTAAGTGTTCATCACTGTGCATTGTCTCCGCCAAATAAACCACTCAAATAAATAAGTCGGGTCATGAAGCTGCATTTTTTGAAGTCACAAAGTCATTTGGAGATATCAGTAAAGGAATGATTAAAAAGCAGAATGCAGGTTTTCCTTTACTATAATGTACAACGTGGTTGTTTCTTACCGTGACACAGAAAGAAAATGAAGTGAAAAATGGGACTGAGTTTGATGTGCACATTTGACACACGATGAGTCAGCAGGGAACTTCAGAAGAATAGTGCCAGCACTAACCAAGCAATTTGTCAGGGATGACTGAGTAGATGGGTTAAACTTAATTACTATTTTAATGGGAAATGAACCTTTTGTGTGCTGGACTTTGAAGATGGATGAGGTGTGCAACTCCGTGCAGCTGAGGTGGAAGTTTGACCTGAGGAAACATTTGAGCTCTTGGCTGCGAAGGAAAGTGATGAATGATCAACTTCGCTGATCCTCTTAGATCATCTTTTTTCAACTTCAACTCTATTTTCGCATTTCAAGTTGAAAAACGTTAGATTAACTATTGACATAAGTCTTGGCCCCTGGCGACATCAGAACACCAGATACATTAGCACATTAGCTGCTGTTCTGATGGTCAGTGATTCCCATAATTGGGTTTCAAATAATTTTGTTAAAACATGTTAAATGCCTTAAATCTATTGGTAGAATTATTTGTAATATTTGTTTCTAGGCATGGCCTTGTCAGACTAGGAGTGACATCCCATCTGTCGTAGAAACACATTATTTAAAAAATGCCACTTTTATTCTCACCATGTGTGTTTTCTGCAGGCCCGCCGCCCCTGCGAAATGAACCATGGTAGACCATGGTGGTTCATTTAACCATGGTTGGGATATGGCACCACAGTCAACCATGGTAGAGCACTGATATAAACCATGGTCTACCATGGACATAAACCATGGTCCACCAGACTACAATACAATACAAGCTTTTCAATAGTTTCAAGCATTTAATTTTTATATATTTGTATAGATCATGTTAATTGAACTTAATTTCATCTACAGTACACTGTCACCCTATAGTTGCACACACACACTCATTAAATGCTCATTAAACAGTTGGTGAAAATGTAAAGACTATTTTATATACATTCATCAGGTGACGGTGCCTGCATGAGCCTCATTAGAATGATTGTCGACCATGGTTTCTGTAGACCAGTGACCACCAACTGGCGGCCCGCGGGCCACATCCGGCCCGCCAGACATTCTCATCCGGCCCGCACGACGGGGGTGACTGTGGCGTTGGCGGAGTGGTTACTGCGTTCGCCCCCCACCCATTTCTTTGTTTACAACGTCTCGTGAGTAAGGTGCAGTACCGGAGTCCAACAGAGAGGCAGCAGCTGCGGGACAGTAGACTGCGTACTGTGAAACCTTCCCTCCTCTGAAGAAGAAGTGATCCTTACATTTGCACAACGAGTAATCTGATTACAGTTACTTTCGTAAACCTGAAGTGAATACATTTTGGAATACTTATTGGAATTATTGGTGGAAAGGTTTCCTCACAACATGTAATATTCATTACCGGCAGAACTGTGTGCACACTGCACAGCGCTGCAGCTTGTCTGTGAGCGAGAGAGAGATGCAGCGTGTCTGTGAGGCCCCGCCCCCGCACGCAGAGGAGAGAGAGATCTCTTTTAAAATATATTGAAAGTTAGAAACGGAGATGGTTAGATAAAACGTGGAAGATAACGTTTATGTAGCATTTCTTTGAATGCATGGGGCAAGTGACTGGAAAAAGTTTTAAAAGTTATTACATCGTTTCAGAATAATAATAAATAATAATGATAATTCATTCTATTTAGGGGCGCCTTTCAAAGCACCCAAGGACACCTTACAATTCATAACATATTCCAAGGAAAGGTTTTAAGACAGTACAAAGAATGCAGTCCGGGTGATGTTTTTTATGTGGGTGCAGATGAGAGAGCTGTCCAGAATGACACCAAGATGTTGTGTTTGAGTTCTTGATAAGCCATTAAAACAGTAAAATACGTGTCTCCTGTGCACCAAAACATACACATCTGTTATGGAAAAAGAAAGTATTCCAAAAGTAATCTGAATACTATCTATACAATTCTGGGCTATATAAAAATCGCTGGCCCGCGATAGTGTCTATTGGTTACATTTCGGCCCTTGGACAAATGTAGTTGGTGATCCCTGCTGTAGACCATAGTTTCTTGAGACCATGGTTCAAATATTCAAATGGCTGACCATGGCTGACCATGGTTTCTTCCCCATGGTACAGTGACCATGGCAGGCTGACCATGGTTTCTGTAGACCATGGTTCAAATATTCAAATGGTTGACCATGGTTTCTTCCCCATGGTACTGTGACCATCATGGTATGTTGTGGTCAACCATGGTATTACCATGGTTGGCAATGGAATACCATGGTAACCATGGTCAACCATGGTTACGTTTCGCAGCCTCCCGACATGCAGATCACGCAGACTGTGTGGGGCCTCATCTTGCGGAGGCGCAATAAAGCGTGCAACAGTTTCGCTGCTGCGAGGCTCCGCTGCTCACAGTCCCCCCCCCCCCGGTCATTTGAGCATTATCAGATGTAAACTATGACAGCTGCATTTTACTTAATTTTGAATGATCAACTACTAAAATAAAGAACAGAAGTAAAACATGCATCCCTTTATGAAGTATGAGGGAATATCACCATATTCACAAGCAGACATGACTTTTCACAACACACATCTGTTCCTTGCTAAAGAAAAGTGAAAAGAGACTGCATGGTTGATGCTTACATGTCACTCACGAATACTTGATTTCTTTAAAGCAACATATACATTGTTGCAAAGATGATGACAGAAGCATGTAGGCCTATGATGCGTGTCGAACCAATTTTCCACCTGTATATAATCAAGACAATTTCAACGTGATTTCACTTTAAAACCAACACATACAAAATAAAGAAGAACAATAGGAAAGTCTATGGGTAGAGACGATAGTAGGTCTAATACAAGAAATGATATCATCTATATTCTATCTAATGATAAAATCAAGGCAGATGCTATTTGCACCGTGGTGACGATAGGCACATTGGTTATTTAAAGACACATGCATAGTAGACAGTGCTATTTACAACCAGGCACACATCTGATTATGTTTTGAATCTATAGGTATTTTTGTAAAAGTAATTCCTCATTGATAACTTCACTAATACCAGTGGTGTTATACAACGTAGCTGTAAGGGTATACTTGTTCCACAGACCCCGAGGCTATCTTTGACCGGCTTGAACCGTTCACTTTAAGGGTTACATTAGAATAGCTGTGGTGTAGCTATTTTCCCCCAGATGCAAATACACACTCGGTTAAATCAAATATTGAGATTCTTAGACTGAGCCGGTAACTCCTTCAAATCTAATCCCAGAGGTCCCCAACTGTGTGAAAGGCAACCAGAAACAGAGAAGTGTTGTGAGTGCGCTCAGGAGCAGGCAAACAACATGACAGATACAAAGTACCTGATAAAACTCAGAGGATGTGACGAGTGTATCAAGTCATTTATTCACCCAATTCAGGTCAGTTTACAATCTGACACATGCACTTTAGATGCATATTGTAGCCTTACAGTTTTCACTTGCACATCTCTTGTTTTGACAGATTGCTCTGTCATAAAACACAGATTAGCTTTTACGCGGAGTGATGGGGAAGAGGGAAGTGTGTATGTGCTGGAACAAATTGAAGTCCGACCAGCGGCACAAGTCGTTCGTCACGAGTGACTGAGTAAACAGGGTACTCTTAATTAATATTTTAATTGAAGCATTACCTTTTTGAACTTTTGGCTTCTGACTTTTCTCCCGGCTGTCTCCATTGGTCTGGGCATCATTCCTAATTAATAGGAGAGTCATTTGTGATGCTGACAAACAGCCCGTTGTGTACACAAATGCAAAGCCATGCATGCATAAGTAGAGACACACACACACTGAGGCATTGATGCGTTTGTGGTATGCACTCATACACACAGGGAGCATATGCAAATCATCCTCACATGAATATTACTATCAAAACCACATCAATTTTACATGCTTAAGTGAGTTCACTGCATGCCTAATGGTGAGTCAAGTTCTTTAAAATGTCGGAGCAAACGTACACATATGGAGGCAGGGATGCAAACACACAGCCATGAAACTAAAAGTGTCAAGTTTCCTGGGTTTTTTGGGTGTAATCCCCACTTGAAAAGGGATGAGGCGCCTAGGGTTAGGGTTAGGGTATATTATTATTACCGGGGACTCAACTCTGTGACAATAAAGGATTCTCATCCACTGCCACGGGTGGATGACACATTGGACGCATTGGCGGGGGTCTCCTGGTTCAGCACCTTGGATTTTTCTGACGGTTACTGTCAGGTGGAAGTGGCTGAGGAGGACCGCGAAAAGACAGCATTCACCACTGGCCAGGGCCTATACCAGTTCAAATCCATGCCTATGGGTCTAACCAATGCACCCGCTACATTCCAGAGGGTTATGGAGCTGGTGTTAAGGGGTTGCCATGGCACATCTGCATGGTGTATCTTGACGATATACTGATTTACAGTAGTTCGTTCGAGGCCCACATGTCTGCTTTGGAGGAGGTCTTCATTCGGATTGGGGCAGCTGGGCTTAGATTGAACGCCAGGAAGTACCATCTTGCCCGTGATCACGTGGTATTCCTTGGTCACGTCATCTCCGCCGGGGGGCTTTGTCCTGACCCCCGTAACACAGATAAGTTGAAGACTTGGCCAGAGGGTTAGGCTAGGTTTCTTCTACAGGAACAAGTCCTGTTTCTCGATTGAGGCCAGGAAAAGGCTAGTCACTGTGACTTTTTTACCTGTACTGAACTATGGTGATTTGATTTATATGAATGCCCCTGTCAATTGTGCTCCAGGCACATCCAGCTGGGAAGAGACCAAGGGGTAGACCTAGGACCAGGTGGAGGGATTATATCTCTTCGCTGGCCTGGGAGCGCCTTGGGATCCCCCAGTCAGAGCTGGTTGATGTCGCCAGGGAAAAGAAAGTTTGGGGCTCTCTGCTGGAACTGCTACCCCCGCGACCCGACCACGGATAAGCGGGAGAAGATGGATGGATGAACCTGCCAATTGCCTGGTCAAGTTAGATGCTGCGTATCACAGCGCACTGAGATTTGTGACAAACTGTAAAGCATTAACCCATCACTGTACCCTGTATGAAAGGGCTGGTTTGCCTTCACTAACTGTACGGAGGCTCAGTCACTGGTACATTTTTATATACAAAGCCATGCTAGGGAAACTTCCATCTTATATCTGCTCCCTGATCTCACGGAAAATTGTAAGTGGCTACTGCCTGAGATCGAATGCTGTGGTTTTATTAAATGTGCCAACTGCTAGGACTGTCTTAGGGAAGACAGCTTTTAGATGTGCAGCTCCTCTGTCATGGAATAGTCTGCAATTTAAATGGAAACTGAACAATCTGGTGCCACTAAATGTTTTTAAAGCTCGGTTGTATGCTACTCAATCGGCAGCTGTTGGCACCTGTTTATGTGGATAGTTATTGTAAATTGTAATCCCTGTAATGATGCTGTAAGATGTCCTTTTTGTTGTTCTGTTTATGTTTTTATGTTTCATGTGGAACCTACTTGAGCAGGTCTCCCTTGAAAAATATATCAATGATCTCAATGGGATACAGCTGAATAAATAAAGGTTTGAAATGAAATGAAATGAGTTCCACGGTCCGCTACAGAGGTGCAAACTTTTCTGGGTCGCTGCTCTTATGGTCACACATTCAGAGCACACAGCACACAGTGACATTTGGCCTCTGCATTTAACCCATCGTAGTACTCCTGGTACTAGGATGGGTTAAATGCAGAGGCCAAATAAAGGTTAGAGGTTTGTGAGGAGTTTAGCCCAGCGTGCTGCCCCCCTCAACCATCTGACGGTGTGACGGCCGTTGGCTCCCCAGTGCATTTAACTCTGTTTGTGTGTATGTAAATTAGCTGTGAGGTTCCCAGGATGCCATTGGCTGTCCCGTCTACGCTTCCGGAGAGGTGATTGGACCGACGTCCTCCAATCACTGCATACCTCCAGCATGCAATTTCCGGGGGAGGACTACAAAACGCTGTGGACCGGGAACATTCAGGAGGCTCTGTCGCGTGTGAACAGACGCCTCTCGCAACTGTCTTAACGTTGTTAACTGTGTACCTTGTGTGGTCGTGTTATCATCATTGTGATTAGAGGTGTTTGTGTTAGGATAGTCTTATGCTGAACTGTTGTCCTACACCAGGGGTGCCCAACCTTTTTTGAACAGAGAGCTACTTTTAAAGTTGCCAGTCTGCCGAGATCTACCAGTCCAAATAGAGAAGCGTAGCCATTACTGACAGCCTACTGCCAGGTAAATACACGCTTCTACTTGAATACAACTGACCTTTGTACGATTAATACTTCATAAAATACTGCAGATCCTTTATAATTACCTCTTTCTAATCTACACACATACAAGTATTTAACTGAAGTCACACAACAGTGTTGTTGATACAGAGTTGGAGTTTATTCACACGTCACATACTACAGTGGGTAATGTCTTCAAGAAACATTGAACAGTGCTGCCACATATGACACAGGAAAAAAGAAAAGACTCTGAACCCTTTCTTTGCCATTATATAAAAACAGTGTTGCTACAAAAGTATAAATTAGGCTTACTAATAAGACAACTCAGATCTGAAGCTACACAGGAAGCTGCTGCAACAGTGCAATAAAAAAGACAAAATTAATAGAATCAAACGCTTTTTTTGTTGCATTTTAGTAGAGAAAACAAATGCCTTTAAAATAGGATGCAAGCAACACTAGTTTCTTAACCTGAATTGATAATAGACTATAATCAATTTAAGTTTGCATTCTTATACCATTTTGTACAATAATTATAATGAATGAGTTCAAACAAACTCAAACTCACAGCTGATTAATAACGGTATCTAACTTGAGTTTTAATTATATCAAAAACCTGTTGAAATGCTTCTGTTATTTTTATTACGCATCGGCAGCCTCCAGGAATGCTTCTTTCACAACTTCGCCATCTTTGAAAGACTTCATGTGTTTCGCAAGAACGTGACTGACCCGATAAGATGCTCTGGAGCAGCCTTGCTCTTGTTGTTGGGCCTGGTGAAAATGGACTGCTGTGCATTTAGCTGTCCTTTCAGGCCCCTCCCCTTTTGGGAGCGTAGGGCAGAATTAGCGTTTGTGCACTGTTTTGAAATGCCGCTCCTAAATTACCCTTCTTCAATAAAGCCACGCTCACATTGCAGATGAGACAGATGGACTTTGAATTGGAATAGATATATAGATTTTGCTTCTGCCATGATAGCGGTCTTGTGTGTGTGCGGACTGTCACTCCTGGTGTTGACATGGTGTTGACACGGACAACGTTATCGAACTAGTGCACTGCCCACCAGCCACGCCCCGACACATGGGGTCACGCCGGCCAATCACAAAGCTTTGATGCGTTCAAGTGCATTGTTTTGGCACAAGAAGATTATGTTATAGGACATTAACGATACAACAGAATATTGTTGTTCTATTTTTAGACACATCTCGCGATCGACTGGGAATCTCCTCGCGATCGACCGGTCGATCGACTGGTTGGGCACCCCTGTCCTACACTATAGCTGTGTTTTGTTACGGTCTCCTTTTGTTGGTAGGTTTTGTTTGTAAACCTTTATTCTTATTTGATCAGGCTCCCTTTGTTAGAGTCCTCTTTTTGTTTGCTCTTTAGCTAAACCTGCGCCCTTTTGGCCACTTTTGTTTGTGCCCGGCTGCTCACCTACCTTTTTGTTCACCTGTTGTATAAATAAACACTTATAACTTTACCAATTCCATACTGGTGTATGTTAATCTTCTCTACCCTAGGGGGGGCGTAACATACATGGGGACTCGTCCGGGATATTTTCTAAACTCCTGGGGTTACAAGTGGTTTTTATAACTGTAAACATGTTGGTAAAACGTGTGGACAGTTCACTCGAGTATGGCATTTTTTGACTTGGAGTCTTTCTTAGTCTGTCCGTCCTATGAGCAGCTGGACCGGTGTCGTAAGGAAGATTTGTACGAAATAGGGCAACAGCAGGTGGTGAGCAATGACAAAGCAAGGGGTGAAAAGGTAGCTTATGTACAGGATAAGGAGATATTGGTGCGTAAATGGTCCCCCACTGCTGAAGCTGACTGGAGTGTAGTGCATCAGGTAGTTGTGCCGGCACCCTACCGCCAACATGTGCTACCTGTAGCCAGGAAGCCAATGGTCAGGACACTTGGGCGTGAATAAAACATATCAGATCATCCTCAAGCATTTCTTTTGGCCAGGGTTAAAGAAGGATGTCGCTAACTTTTGCCACTGCTGTCATGTGTGTCAGGTTATAATTATAAAGTAATTCCTCAGGCTCCGTTACATCCTATACCTGCCATAGGTGAGCCATTTGACAGAGTGTTAATAGATTGTGTTGGCCCTCTACCCGTACAAAAACTGGTCAACAGTATCTACTCACCATAATGTGTACGTCCACTCGTTTCCCTAAAGCTATTCCGTTGCGCAGTATTACTTCCGCCGCCGTACTTAAGGCCCTGACGAAGTTCTTTTCCACATTCGGAATTCCGCACGTAATTCAGAGTGACCAAGGGACACATTTTAAGTCCAAGCTGTTCAAACAGGTCCTTCAAACGCTACAGTTGAAAGACATTATGTCCAGTGTGTACCACCCAGAGTCGCAGGGTGTGCTAGAACGGTGGCATCAGACACTAAAAAGTATGCTACGAAAGTATTGTATGGAAACGGAAAAAAACTGGGATGAGGGAATCCCCTTCGTTTTGTTGGCAGCACGTGAAGCTGTTCAGGAATCGTTAGGATTCAGTCCCGCAAAGCTTGCTTTCGGCCACACGCCCCGCGGTCAACATAAAATCCTGCACGATGAGTTTCTCTCGGTTGATTCCCCTCCAGATAGAAACGTATTAGACTACGTTAGACAGTTTCTTGAGCGTTTGCACCGGGCAAACTGTGGAAATTGATGTGAGATATTGTACCAAAGAACTGTGATACATGTAAAAGGGCAGAAAGTCTTGTTGCAATTTCCAGACATTAAAAGAGGTCTGTTGAGTTTCCCTGGTAATTATCAAATAGTAGCAGTTAAGTGAATACTGTTCAAGCAATACCTGTGTTTGTGTTTTATAGTGATTTCTCTGTTTTGATCCTTTCATAAATGTGAGGACTAAAATGGCGAGAGACAAAGGGCTGTAAAAAATAAGTTTTATTGCAGTGGGGGAGGTCGAGGTATGCAGCACAGGGTGAGTGGGCCAGGGGAGAGGAAATTCCGTTTGAGATCTCTGGCAGGCCAGTTTTAAGGAAATCTATGTATCTTGAATGAGTATATGTGTGAGTTTATACATTCCTGTGTGTTAATAGTTGAAGGAACAAAAGGTACATTTTTCCTCTCCAATATAGAGAGGTTTTTTATAGATTTCTGAAACAATGTTCCCTTTTTCTTAAAAATAGATGAGCACAATAGTTTTTTCTTTGACTGTTTACCTGTTTATCAAAAGAGTGTTTTAAGCTATTTGTGAAGAAGGAAGATGCAGAATTAAGGGTGATTTCTGTTTGGAGTGTAAAGATTATCCCTGATAATGTTTTCTGGGTTAAACCATCGATATGTTTTACAAATGGGAGGGACATTTTCCTTGAGGTTTAATGAGGTGCCTTCCCAACACCTGTGGCTTTCAAAGCTACCAGGCACTGATTTCCCTGTGAGATAGCGTTTTGGTATCTCCCCAATGAAACGCCACCACTTCTTTTGTATTAGGGAAATGTTTTTCTGGTTGTTAGGTCTCTCTTCATGCTCTGACAAGACGAATAGGATGTCCGCAGGGCGTGAATAAGGGCGGGAGTACTCCACACATTGCTTATATGATTATTTGAATTGTATAAGTAATGTATTATATTATATCGTATTGCATTATACTACTTTGTTTAATTAAAACGGATTATTGTTTAACTGGTATCCTGGTGTCTTCTAATTCCTTCCCTGTTATGATTTCAAGCAGGACTCGTCAAAACAACACGCGGTGAGGAGTTGGGTTGTAAAAACCCCTACCTCGCAACAAAACTCACTTGCCAGAGAATCTCTCTCCGCTTCTCAAGCCATTATGAAGTGTAATTATGACCGTGCCTCTGTCCATAGGCACTTCGAAATAGGTGATAAGGTCCTCGCACTATTGCCTATCCCTGGCTCTGTGCTTTCTGCCAAATTCCTCGGTCCGTACGAAATCCACGATTGTCTCAGTGACACGGATTATGTCATTTGTACTCCAGAAAGACGGCGTAAAACGCACGTTTGTCATGTCAATATACTGAAGCGCTATCATTCCCGCGCAGCCACCGATAGCCAGCCTGTAGTGTTGGATAGTCAAAGAGTCGCTGTTTCCGCTTTGATAGTCACAGATAGTTCCGACCCATCCAACGACCATCACCAGCCGGGTGCCCGATTATGTAACTCTGAGATGATAAAGACACTGCCGACTTCGTTAAATCATCTGCCGGAGGGGCAACAGCATGACATAACTCAGTTAGTGGCTCGTTTTCCGTGCCTTTTCCATGATGTCCCAACACAAACCACTGTGATAAAACATGACATCGATGTAAAAGGCGCAAAGCCAATTAAACAACATCCGTACCGCGCAAATCCCACAAAGCGCGCTCTTATGTAACAGGAGGCTGAGTATCTCGTACGCAATGGCTTAGCCACACAGAGCTCTAGCCCATGGTGCTCTCTGTGCCTTGTAGAGGCTAAATCTGATGGCTCTCCACGCTTTATCACTGACTATCGTAAAGTGAATGCTGTTACAGTGTCAGACTGCTATCCGTTGCCGCAGATGGAAGATTGCATAGATAACTTAGGTTCCGCTAAATATGTTAGCAAACTGGATCTGGATCTGCAGGTACCTTTAACAGACCGTGCATCGAAGATCTCCGCCTTCGCCACGCCCGATTGTTTCCTACAATACACAGTCATGGCTTTTGGTATGTGCAATGCCCCCGCAACCTTCCAGAGGTTGGTGAACACCGTCCTATCAGGCATAAGTAACTAACGCGTACCTAGATTACCTCATAATGTACACGCTGTAGGAGTAAATAACTTTTCTCCGCGCCGATCCTATGAGTTTGCTTTAAAAGAAGGAACACTCAAAACAACCAGGACGAGGGTTAAACAATAATCTGTTTTAATTATAAAAGGTAATAATGCAATACAATATAATACATATAAATATAAAATAATATACGTAATGTAAGGAGTACTCCTGCCCTGGTTCACGTGCTGTTTAGATCCTTCTGTCTTGGCAGCGCGAGAAGAGAGAGCGAACCCAAGGCCTGAACAGGCTTTCATACCAAAACAGAACAGGAAGGGGTTGGGTCAGCTGGTCATCTTTTCAGGTCATCTCATTGGGAGATGCAAACGTGAATCGGCGCGTGCCAGCAGAGAACCAAACAGTTTCAGTTTGAAGCAAAACACATCTTATCATGTAGCTTATCACACAATAGTCATATGTTTTCCTTTATGAAAGCCATACTTGTTGGGAATTTACCAGTCATCATCTCATGACCTCCTCAGGACCAGCTAACTAACAGAGCTTAATTGTCCTCATTCCCCCAGGGCCATGGTTGACCACAAAATACCATGATGGTCACAGTACCATGGGGAAGAAACCATGGTCTACGTCCAGAGAGAGCTTCACCTCAGCCATTTCGAATGTGGCGCGCACAGCAGCAGATTGATGCGCTGCAGACGTTATGATTATGCACGGTCCCGCGGGGGAGAAGTCTGAGGATTTAAACATTAAACTAAATTATTATTATTTTAATATATTTATTATGCAATACCCGCGACCCGACCCGCATCATCTTTGTTTTACCCAGAACCGAACCCGGAAAAAAGCGTTTGAAAAAATACCACCCGCGAATCACTTTTTTTGCGGGTCACCCGATGCAGGACTCTGGCCTGATGTGAACATTTCCAGAAGAACTCTAGCTTGAATGGCCTTTGTATGTATACAGTAGGCCTACAGTATAGCCCAACCATGTACACCTTCCTTTTTTCCCGTCCAATGTTTGAATTGGATAAAGGTAATGGTTATCGATGGTGCTTTATATTGCTTTTCAAATTCATATATGGCCACCCATTTACACGGCTCTTCCCGTCAAGAATATGAATAGAACCTAGGTAGATCACTTTACATTTCTGCAAATGAATTTTTAATCACACACGTCTCCCCGTCCCGGAAATGATAAATAAAATAAAAAGAGGAAACAATTTTCAAGTTCAGTTTTCAACGTTTTATTTAAAATAACTGACATAACAGACACCATACTGTCGGCCTATCTGCTGCGGAAACCAGGACGAGCTATTTCGGGATCTGTTTTTCGGGGGCTCCTCAGTCTCTTATTTACCCGGCTCCTGATCTTATGCCACTGGTCAATGTTCAGATTTGGGAACCAATTGGAAACATAGGACTCAATCTTTTTCAACCTCTTGACGGGAAAAAAGGAAGGTGTAAATGGTTGAATGATGAATAAACAGTGAGGAGGGGTACAGTATGAATACACTAGATATACACAGCAGCCCAGCCTGTGAGCAGTATGAACACCAATGAGCGCTCAGCTCGAGATACCAGCGAGTCGAGAGAGAGAATGATATCTGCATTTTCTCTTTTGGTTTGATTAGGACACATCCTGGGGATTGTGTTTACAAACATTGACCAGACCGTTCACCAGCCCCCACCCCCCATGTTGCCTATGCTGTCCTGTGTTGCGAACTCTTTGTTTAAAACGAATTGGCCATCGGAATGTGTGGAGGAATTCTCCCAAGGGTCACATTCCACAGCTCTCCCCCCCCCCCCCCGCTCCTGGGATCTACCATCCCCCAGTCTGTAGGTTTGTGTTTGCATATTTCTATGCCGTAATTCATACTGGTCCTCTCACGCACATACATTCTCCTTACAGTATACATACATAGGCTATATGAGTCCGTGTATCTACGGACCATTTGTTTTTCTTTATTAAAAAAGTAAACGGAAGAGCGTCTGAGAGGCGTTTTTGCCCTTTTGCTTTTTACCTACTAAATGGTCTAATGGTCAGTGGAGCGAGGGGGAGGCCCGCGAAACTCGCGGAAGTGATTTCAAAACAAAAAGCACTCGTTTGCGGAACAAAGAAAACGGCCAAGACACACATTGAGTCCAGAAAATGAATGTTATTAAGGGCTGTAAATATAATAAGCCTGTGTCTAAAATTGACAACCGGCTTATTATATTTACAGCCCTTAAGATACACTTTTGTGTTTAACAGCTGTCCACCATGACATACTTTGTTTAGTAGATTTTGCATGAGAGCAAAATGTATAAATATGAGCATTACATTATATGAATACATGGGCGGCGCCAGGATTTTTTTGCTGCAGTAGCTTAGCAGTTGCTATATGACAGCACAGCGTTGCTAGTTAATTTTCAAAATAAACAAACAATACCAGTGGGCCAAGCACGAGCCTGTTCATATTGTAGCGTTCACCGCTATTCAAGATCACTCAAGCCTTCAATGTCGAAAACGTTCTCTTTATTTACAGAACCAATCAATAGTGTAACACTCATGACTTTCACGTAACACACACCGGAAAACTCACACACATACACACCTGGAAGGGGCGGTCTCTCCCTAACTCCCACCAACAACATTGCCTAAATAACGCACTTTTCCTCCTCTCTGGCCTCATTCTGTCCTCCTCCTCCTCCTCCTCCTCCTCCTCCTCCTCCTCCTCCTCCTCATTCTCAGTTCTCTTCTCCTCATTCACAATTCCCCGTGTTAGATCTCACTGTCAGCACGCCTCGAACAATGCGCCATGTCGGAAAATACAACACATTCTTGATTCATTTAAAATGACCATTTGTAACTGAGAGGAGCGACTGCTCATTTCTGCCGAGATGCTCAAAGGGTGAGACGCTGTGTCTGAGAATCACTGACTAGCATAATTTGTATATTCTGGAGTGGAGCTCTGCAGAGAGCAGGGTGGAGGAAATGAGGGCAGTGGATCATCACGGTGCGGAGAGGAGCAGCCGAGCAGCGCTAGTTCCACTGCAGCTCGTGGTAGCAGCTAGCTGGTCCTGCTGCTGCGGGTGCAGCGGGTCAGTTGGCGGGGGCACCTGTTCTTCGTGGTCCCAATCCTCCCGGTTTTCATAGTGAACATCGGGATCCTTGTGGATAGCAGGGTTGTCCGGCTGGACCGGCTCCGTTGGAGAACGCGGTCGTTTACGCTGACTTGTGACTGTGAGAAATGTTTCCATTTTCGATCTACTGAGAATTAGCCAAGTAACAGATCACGCAGTAAATTACAACGACCCGCCCCTGATAGATCCCGCGAAAATGTATCATATTTATACACATTCTCGCAGCCTAGATACACTCCTAGATACCCCCTGGCGCCGCCCCTGTATGAATATGAGAGCAAAATGTATGAATGTGTGAGTGTAAATATATACGTGTGTGAGAGTGAAAATGTATGTATGTAAAAGGAGATTATATGTGTGTAAGAGTGAACATATGCTGCATTTTGAATGTCCGATAGTCCACCATTTCCAACGGAAATATCAAACATTTAATAAAAGTGAAAAACAATGAACAAGACTTAACGTATTCATCATAATTAATTATATTTATTTCGTATGGATGTAGGATTTTTGACTTTGTTTAGAGCAGTGATCTTCTACTATATGAACATTTTGGACCCAAAATCACAAAAAAAACGTAAAAACAGATTTTGAAAATGATATTATTTTTCATATAGGTAACACAAACATACACAACGAAACCATTTAAAAGCTGGAAATATATACATGGGATGTCACTATAATAATGTGAAAGTTTGATTGAGGTAGCATGGGATTTCATTCTGATAAGGCAAGTGTTATTATAAATATAATACAAATACACATTATGTACAAAAATCAGTTTTTTCTGTCTTTATCTGTGCCACGCTTCAAAGCGGTTTCTGTCAACTACGACACAGAGGGCAACATCACAGGTTCCTCCTCCTCCATGTCAAAAAACAAGCTTAAAGCTTAACTCACGTTCAGAGTTCTCTTCATCATAGTTGAGTCTTCAAAACTCTAAATCTATCTAACTATATCTAAATTCTCAATGTTTGTCTGTCACTTTACTTCAATCGCAGTCTCCCGCCGCCTGTCTTCGTATATCTTCGTCTCTCTCCATTTCCCGCCGTCTCTCTTCGGTTCCCGCCGTCTCTTTTCATCTCGTTTCGTATCACTCCGTTTACCTGATTACCTCACCCCCTCCCTGGTAAATACATCCTGTTGAGCAGAATCTACAGTTTCCAGTATTTTCCGTTTCGTAAAATGATAAAATACGGCGAAGATATTAAAATATGTGCTTCCATTATTCATACTTCTGAAATATATCTGTATTAACTTTATATCATCGTATGGCCGTGTTTATTGGGTCTTTTTGCATGAAACAAAGACTGGCATATAGTTTCAAGCCAGTACTTTCGACAGAAATACACATATACATCCTGTTGAGCAGGATCTACAGTTTCCAGTATTTTCCGTTTCGTAAAATGATCAAATACGGCGAAGATATTAAAACATGTGCTTCCATTATTCATACTTCTGAAATATATCTGTATTAACTTTATATCATCGTATGTCCGTGTTTATTGGGTATTTTTGCATGAAACAAAGACTGGCATATAGTTTCAAGCCAGTACTTTCGACAGAAATACACATATACATCCTGTTGAGCAGGATCTACAGTTTCCAGTATTTTCCGTTTCGTAAAATGATCAAATACGGCAAAGATATACAAAGACTGGGATATAGTTTCAAGCCAGTACTTTCGACAGAAACACACGGCAATGTTGTCCGGACTGTTGTTTTTATGCGGCACCGGCTTGAACAGGTCATGTGATCTGATCACGCCGGCGTGACGGTCGACTCCAAAGGGTTAATATTAAATATAAGTATTTTTACAACTTGTATTTAGAAATACTCTGTAATTATTGATGCATAAATGTGTTCATCCATTCAATGTGTTCATCTGCTATAATGGGGTTAATGTATGATATTACTTATATAATACAATACATTATAATATATGATATGATAATTACATTTTAGTTTTATTCATTTCTTATTACATAGTTTCTCATTATTATTATTTTTATCGCTCATCTTATTTTTGATTTTATTAATCTGTGTGAATCTGTGTTGTCCTGTTTTTCACTCTCACCCTGTTGCTGTTTGAACTACTGAATTTCCCCACGGGATTAATAAAGGTCCAACTTATCTTATTTTAATGTATAAATTGATTTACTTCAATCTACTGTACTGTGTAAAAACACCCCAACAATATTACAAGAAATATACTGCATAAAGCAAACTATATACTTTATTTGATCTAAAATATTGATGTTTTTTCATTATACAGTAGTAGGTTGTGAAAACCATACAGTAACAAATAAGTGATGAAATGCTACAGTATTCAGCAAACACAACTGCAGAGCTGCAAACATTGCAAACAGACTAAGTTCTACAACACCCAGTTGTCTTTGTGTATTTTGTGAATGAAGCGCCAAATTGGGCAACGCCCTCTAGCAATTTGGCAACACCCCCAGCTACACCCATGTGAGTCTGATCTGGAGTGCTACAGTATTATAAAACATTTCTGTGTGTCAAAATGAAAGACAGCCCACACACCTATCGATCATCAAACCGTGGGGTCTTAATTCATTACGTGTTGATTTCTATCAACGGGGGAGTACTTCAGGAAAGTCGACGGGGGTGGAGGTGGGCTAGTGGAGTATTTCGTGACCACAGAGTGTGATCGTTGTGATAGCGCAGTTCTCCAGTGAAGGGGGGGAGTCTCCCTCCGCATCCGGTTGACGTAGTTTTGGCACAATTTTGTTGTACAGAGCGACGTTAACAGCAGCCCTGTCTGTGCACACGGAGACCGACTCGGTCGTCCGGTGATCTAACCGCCTTCTGGAAAAGCTTCACAAGTACGTCTGTACGCAAATGCGCTTTGTGACACAAGTGACGGTACGCATTTCAGATTACGCACATAACCTACAGCAAAAGTATTCTCCGTCGGGACTTCCTGCAACAACACCACGCCGTTATCTTGATTCTGATTGGCCAGAAGACATTATCAAAGATGTTCTATTGAGAAGATGATCACTACGTGACAAAAGTTTTCAAAAACCGTTTCTGGTCTTCGGTATTTCCAGACAAGTGGCTACTGAAATCAATCTTACTAACGTGAGTTGGCGGACTTTATTTTGCTTGCTTTAACATATTTTTTCATGGTTGGGCTAAGGGCTAAGCCATTTATTGGTATGGGTGTAGCCTACCCCAGCCATACCCTGGCGCTGCCACTGGTGGGATGTATGGGACGGGCCATTCTGCACATGCGTTAAATGCGTTAAATATTTTAACGCAATTAATTCAAAAAATTCATTACCGCCGTTAACGCGATAATTTTGACAGCATTAAAAAACACACTTAACAGATAAACTACAATGTTATTGATCATGAAAATAATAAAAGAAAAGTATCCAAAAATTATCGGAATCGCAATTCTTGACTTGGTATTGGTATCGAAACCAAAATGTTGATATCGTGACAACACTACTGATCACACAGTTTTGTTTTAATGAGCCTGTATCAACTGGTCGAGCTGGCCTTTTATGGTAAAAGTGCATTTTCAATAATCATCATATACAGTACAGTATTTGTATGCATCAAACTCAAATCTAACTGAAATACATTTGTTTCTTTTATGGAAAATTAACAATATATAGGCCTACAACCAGATATATTCATACAAGATAGTGAAAAAAGTTTAAAAAAAAAAAATTACACCTATATATATATATATAGGCTTTCTGTTCGAACCACAGTGACCTCTAGAGGTTGTTTTGTGCATAACATGTCAACCAAAGGGTAGAGCTGGCTGAATCAGTTAAACGTTTTTATTTTTTTTCAACAAGATATCAAGACACAAAATGTGCTCTACCAAATGGTGGTGCTGGCAGTTAAAGGGTTAATGATAATACATATATATATATATATAATAAATACAAGAAAACCCACACAGTGCAAGTGGTGTAAAAATAGCTATCTAGCTAGATGGTAAAGCATCTGCCATCTGCCAGCTTCTATCATACTATATGTCAGCTGCTATCGTTAGCTAACAGCACATGTCTATATCGTTAGCTAACGATAGCTAGCTAGCTTTAAAACTTTGCTTGAAAAATGTCAATATTGTTAAACACAACAGTCATGAGACATACTCGGTTTTCCTCCCCCTTTTTCTTCAAAATAGATAGCGTTAATAATAATATCAGTAAGGTAAAGCTAGTTAGCTACCTATCTAGCTATGACGACAGGTAGCTAGCAGCTCACACCTGTTTTCCTGGCGTTTAGCTGTCTGGCTAGATTTAAACATTTGCTTGAAAAATGCCAATAAACACAAAACAGTCATCAGACATACCTCTGTTTTCCTGGTGTTTTTCCTCCTGCCTCTTTCTTCGCCTTTTCCAATGCGCGCCAGAAGGCTTTTTGTTGGGGTTGCCCTTCTTCATGTTCTTAGTGACTCAGTGAAGTTCTAATTCTTGTTCAAGCAGCATGTGACGATACGTCTCTCGCGTCCGTGCAGGTGCGGCACACGTGAAACACAAATGGACAAAACCAAAAAAAACATAGAGGGGGTGCAGTGTTTTGGGGCGCCCCTACGTTTTATTTTTCATATTCTCAAAAAAACATATGAATCCTGATCTGGGGGGCGCCTACCAAAATAATAATCAGGGGGGCTCCTAAAAAAAGAACAAAACATATACATATATTAAAAAAATATATATATTTTTTAATTAAGGCGAGACATGGCAGGCAAAAACATCGTTTTTCAAGTACTGGTAAATGTTGAGATGTTGTGCTATTTTGATTCTATAACATGTTTTCTTTCAGGCTTTTGGAAGGAAAACGTACAAAATACACATTTAAGTGTTTATTTTTACTATAGTTTGTCTATTTGCGTCTGTAGATTTCTCCTAAATTCACCAAAAGTTAGCATTCTAACGTAACATAAAGTACCTCGACCGCTGTGTGCACCATGTCAACCGAGATATCGTTGGAAAGCTGCGTCTCTCCTGCATAATCTCATCAGATCCAAATATGGTCATTTCCTTTGTATCAGCAACCAATCGTGAAAGCACAAAGGGGTCTTAAACCAAGAAACGAAATCTCATTGGCTGGTGTCAATTTCTGACAGCGTGATTCGTTCAGATGCGTCACGTGGTGTGCTAAAACACTTCCTGGTTAGCTTTCCACTAGAAATGGAAATCTCAAAATGGCAAAAGAACGGCGAAAAAAACGTTCACAGAGAAGACGACAACAAATGTCACTTGCACGAAGCAAGATTATACAAAAAACAAATGACCCCGAACATGAAATACCTTCACGGAGTGCGTCGATGCGCAAGCAGTCATCCAAAGAACAGGAGGGTTTAGCTAGCGCCTCACTGCAATCTTTAAAGGTCATTTTCTCAAAATGAGTTTTTTCTCCTACTCTGAGTTCGAAATGTCAACTTCAGTAGCACGTAGAGACACCAAACCTTCCAGTTATATTCCTATCAATATTATGAAGGCTTTTACAGAAGGGTTTGTTCATATATCATTCATAGCCTGAATTATACAACATTGTATACCTAAAAACATGGCGGAAATTGATATCTTAGGGCTGTTGACAGTATTTTCTGATTTATGGAGTGATAAGAAGAGATATCCAAAATCCCTTCTGTAAAAGCCTTAGATACTAATATGACTACAAAATGAAACAAGAATTTTGAACCTGGCTTTATCCAAAGTTCAGATTTCGATTCCTGAAATGTGTTAAAATATGTGCATATTTAATGAGATAATGGATCATTGGCATATTTAAACATGCTATTTCAGAAAACTTGTAATACAAAAAACAATTGCCTTATTATAAGTAATTAACTCGAGAAATTTCTAGCTGATACCTTTAAGTTAAAAAATTAACCTATTCACCTGGGGTGTCTCGCCTTAAAATAAAAAATATATAAAAAGATCTGGCGTGCACCCCCTGCGCTCCCTCTACAGCAGGGGTACTCAAATACAAATCTTAAAGGTCCACAAAGAAAATGTTCAATAAGACAAAGGTCCGTTTAATACGGTCATTCAAACTTTTAATTGCAAAAAGATTCTGAACACGAGGTTGCAAAAACAAAAAGCCTCAAAGTGAATCAAACCATCCCAAGAATCAAAGTCGAAATAAGTCCAGAACTATTGTACATTGTGTCAAACACTGTTGCTTAATGAGAGAAGTGGCACCTTTGGTCTGTTGCCAAGACTTTGAACTTTGGCACAAAAGGCGTGATGGCCAGGCGGACACACTGATGCAAGTGTTCATTGGTGAGTCGGCTGCGGTACTTGTTCTTCACCATGTTCATTGTTGAGAATGCAGACTCACACCTGTAGGTTGAGCCAAACATTGTGAGAATGTGAAGTGCCATCTTATGCAGGAGAGGGAAATTAGCTGCAGTGACCATCTTTGTCCAGAAGGTGGGAGTGTCACAGTCAGCCTCTTTCAGTGCAAGGTTTTCCTGGAGGTCAATCAACTCACTTTGCAGAGAAGCAGCACTGGCCCATGGGAAGATTAGTTGTGCTTCTGCAGAGAACTCTCTGACCAGGAATGGGTTTTCAATGAACAGTAGGACTTGTTTTCCTAATCTGAAGTCATCAAAGCGAATTTTGAAGTTTTCAATCAGCTTCTCCAGGAATGCAACATCAATCTGAGGACGATTTTCTCCTTTGGTCTGTTCCAAAAGTGTGGGGAAGTGGAGCAGTCCCTCCTGTAGGAAAACATAACAAAAAAAAATAAGAAAATTATAGAAGGAGCACTGCTTAAAAGGCTATGATAAAGCCAAAAGGTGTTCATTGGAATCCAGGAAATGTGTGTGGTAGAAAATATTAAAAAGGCTTACCTGTAGGTCACTTTTGAAAACCTCCAGTTTCCTCTGGAAAGCACGCACTGCTGACACCAGCTCACACACCGTGTTGTTCTTGCCCTGTAGCTTGAGATTTAGGTCATTGAGATGAGATGTTATATCGGCCAAAAATGCAACAGCTTCCATCTTCTTCCAGTCATGCGTTCTTTAATTATTTCTGCATCAGAGAATGGCTTCTTGTGTTTAGCCAACACCCATGCCACTCTGAGTGAGGTCTCAGTTACCTTTTCTCGTTGTGACATAGATGTTACAAGAATCCTGCTTGCAGCTTGATATGAGGATTTCATCCTGAGGGAAGGTCGCTTCAAAATAATCGTGTTTCGTTTCATAATGCCGTTTCAAATTGCCACTCTTCACAAGAGCTACCGTTTCTTGGCATATTAGGCACATTGGTTTGGTGCTCGCTGGAGGGAGGATGAACGCATATTTTTCAGTCCACTCATCTTTGAATTGCCGGTTTTCACTGTCGACTTTTCTTTTATTGGTCATCTTTGAACATGCCATTTTTCCAGCTTTACTAGCAACACTCGGCTACAGCTGAAACTAAGTATAGCTACATGCAACTAGATGCGCTGTCAACTCTCGCTCTGACTTTATTTATTTGTTATTATAACTCCTGCGCTGACTCAGACAGGTTGAAAGAGACGACATACGCATTTTCATTCCGCGAAGACCCGCCCTCCTGTGCCTCTGATTGGCAGACTGTTGGTGGGGGGAAAAAACGCTGACTTGCTACTGAATGTGATCGGACCAAAGTGTTGACACACACAGGTGGAACACAGTGGAACAGTCAGACATGCAGAGCGGTGTTTGCAGTGGACATAGCGGAGAATTTTGACTCGTTGCGAATGCGTTGTGGCGATGTCTCACATATAATACAGAGAGATAATACATATGAAAAGTATAATTTGCTCAGAGTCCGGAGACAGTGGTGGTTCGGTCCAGAGGATGCCTGCTCTACAGTATAGCGCCCTAGGTGAACATCTATAACGCCAGTGCGGCGGGCCGAACCTGGTTCCACCTCCTCTCCGAGTGTTAAGCCAGCCCCATCCTGATACGCCCCACTCCATTTCACCTGGTTAAAAACAAATATATATATACTTTTCAAATCAACAAAAAAAAGGTTAGGTGTTCAAGAAAAAAATCAATTGGTAATGTTTCCTTACTTCGCATTTGAAATCATGGGCTTTGGCATGAAATACCGAAAGGAAGGGTTTCATGTTAAGTAGGTGCTGGAGCTCTGGACAGCTCTTTTTGGAGGTAAGGCCAATATTTGCAAGTCACATCCATGCAAAAGAAAGTGATTTGCTTACTTGACAGCTTTTCTTGCAAGAACACGGGAGCAGCAACAATGTCTCCCCTGTACATATTCAATGCACAGAGAAGCACTCCATGCCGACACACCGCAAGCTCCAGCCCCTCTTCGTCTACCTTGCTGGTGGATCTTTGGGAAGTCTCTCTGGCTGCGGACCACTCCCCTCCACAAACATCTCTTCCAGAGACCTAACATATTGAAAATGGTTGATAAAAGTTCAAAGAATAATCTTATCAACATATTAAATAGAAGGTAACCTGTCATTATTATCGTCTGTCATTTTACACGTTTGGTTGTCCTTTGGATATAGTCCACAGATCGTGTCACTTCTTCATCCTTGGCAATGAAGACGCCTTCAAATGTGGCCTTTTCCTCAGATTTAAATACAACATAGGTTTTTGTCAGTGTTTAAAGGTGTCAGGATAGTTGCCGCATATCACAGAGTTTTGTTTGTTATGAGTTAAACACGGAGATTAGAAACATTGCCGAGTACCGAGCTGCATGCTTGAAGCGGTAATGCTTACGGTTTCCATCCACTGAAACATATCCGGGGTGCACGCAGGACAGATGAAGCTCTCTTCTTTGCAGATGTTTTCCACCTCAAATCGGACAGCCTCCCACTCAAAAAGACTTTTCTGAAAGCTGTCTGCTGAGATCTTCCCAGACTATTTCCAAAAAAGAAATGAACCATTAATTCAGTGAAAAGAGTATGCAACTAACATCTTTTAAATCCAAAAAACCAACAGATGATCAATACTGTAGGATACATGTAGTACTCACACGGCCAAAGCGGAAAGTTCTTTGATCCAGCATTCTTAAAAATGCCTGGCAGGAAAGTCCTGGTGCGGCCATCTTCATCTCTTCAAATGAATAAAACACATCTGTTCCATACATTGTAGAGAAGTGTAGCATGCCAGTAGCCACTCTGGATAAGATCGTCCAATCCTGCAGCCCAAGTGGCATCACATGTGTGACAACTCAACTCAGGCATGCTGAGATTGTGTCTTCCTAGAAAAAACGAAACACATCAATTGTAACGGCCGGTCCACACAGCGGCGTGCGTTGAAAGCTTCACCATTCATTCACTTTGAATGGGGTGACGTCACTTCGCCGAACTGCATTGTGGGAAGCGACGCGGAGCTTTGCTGGCGTGGCTCGCTGCAAAACTTGAGCAATGTTCAACTTTTGAAGCCTCGGCAGAAGCGTCAGCCAATCGAATCATATGCCAGTACAAGCTCTAGCCAATCAAAATGCTGCTTGTGGAGAGATTCATGTGAATGGTTGTTGGTCGAGTTTCAGACACGCCCGCCGGCAAGCTTCAACGCTTCAACGCATGCCGCTGTGTGGACGGGCCGTAATCGAAAACGTAGAAAATAGTTGTATGTACAATTCACACACACACATCTATAGCAACACTTGTGTGTTGTATAATTGTTAAATATATATATTTGAGTAGTTTTCAAACAAGACAAAACAAATATTAACATCTTTACCATTGACCACAGCAACACTGTCGAGCAGCCACAGATCTTCTCGGGCATTTCTATAGGCATAAGCCGAACTGAAAAAGATCATACTTGTGAATTAAGACCATTTGTATCGATTCGGAAATATAACATTGTGATGTGAACATTTATCAAACCAATTGAAGAGACTAAGGTTGCAGTATAGACAATTTAAAAAAGCCTCAATTGCCACGAGGTACATTGCTAAAACAGTACTGAGGGACTGACTAATATTGAGTATACACAAGATTACAAATAAAATAAACGGAAATATGAGTCAAAGGGGCATTGTTTGAAATGTCTAATGACCAATGATCTCCACAAGTTCAATATTGAAATTCGTTTTGGACACTTACCACAATGGGAAAGGGCCTTGTCAGCAACAACAGTTGTTGGAGGTAATGGCTGGAAGAATCCGGCTGTCATGGCATCTCTGTTGTGAAGTACATGTCTAGTGTGCATGCTAACATCACATTCAGCACAGAGGAAAGGGCGTGGTCGGCAGTCAGACAACGGACAGCAGCTGGATTGCTCCCACACTGTTGGCAGATGCGGTTTGCAACATGTTCTTGTGCTGCTGTGCTGTTAATCAGACGGGAACTCTCAGTCCTCCACCTCTCTAAAAAGAGACTTTTTCTTGTGCCCCAGTCTAAGGAAGCCATAGGAGGAGCTGTTGGAGCAGATGTTTCCAGCTCATCACCTGAGGCATCGCTTAGTGATTGCTGGAGATCTTGTAGAAAACACTGTTAAAAGATAAGGAATGAAACTAAAAAATATTGTTTTATACTACATCAAAGTGTACTGTATGGAGTAGCTGTGGCTTGGAAATATTTAACAGCTATGTTTATAATTATGTTAAATAGTTTTTAAAATTCAAACATGGAATTAACATTTCCAAATCGGTGCCAGACACATCTCACAGAAACAAGTACAGACATATGGAGATACTGATTTAGGCTTAGAAAGACACAATACAGTCTGGAGCAAAGACCATCTCACAGTCAGTGTCAGGAGCATCAACACGAGGAGCTTTCCTCCGACTGGGACCAGCTGTACAAAACAAACACCTTTACCATAAATACTATTCAAATGTCTTCATTGCCCCTTAGATAGAATTAGATGTAGTCACCTCTTGAGTTCCCTCTCAAGTCCCTACTCTCCTGTGCCGTTGGGGTCCCGCCGACTACTGTTCTGCCGGGGGTCCTGCCAACCCCATGTCCTGTTCTGTTGGGGGTCCCGCCGACTACTGTTCCACTGGGGGTCCTGCCAACTCTGTGTCCTGTTCCGTTGGGACTCCTGCTGTCACCTGTCTTGCCGGGGGTCCTGCCAACTCCATGTCCTGTTTCGTTGGGGGTTCCGTTGAGGGTCCTGCGAACTCTGTGTCCTGTCCTGTTGGGGGTCCCGCTGACTAATGTTCTGCCGGGGGTCCTGCCAACCCCATTTCCTGTTCCATTGGGGGTTCCGCTGGGAGTCCTGCCAACTCCGTGCCCTGACCTGTTGGGGGTCCCGCCGACACCTGTTTCGTTGGGGGTCCAGTCGACACGTGCTCCGCCGGGTTTCCTGCCAACACCAGATCCTGTCCTGTTGGGTGTCCCGCCGACACCTGCTCCGCCGGGTTTTCTGCCAACACCAGCCTTTGTTTCACCGGGAACGCCTGTCCCGGCAACACCGGTGATTATCCCGCTGACACTTGTTCCGCCAGGGGTCCTGCCAACTCCCTGTCCTCTCTTGTTGGTGGTCTCGCCGATACCTGTTCCAGCGGGGGTCCCGCCTAAATCTTGTCCTGTCCTGTTTTGGGTTCCGTCAACACCAGCCCTTGCTCCGTCGGGGGTCCCGCTGACACCAGATCATGTTCCGTCCAGGGTCCCGTCTACGCCTGACCCGCAAGGGGTTCCACCAGCTCCTGCTCTCGATCCCAGTGCTCTGGCGATCCAGCTGACACAGGAGGGGTCCCATCGCGGCTTACGCCGCCTTCTGGCCCCCTGAGTTCCCCAGCCGCGGCCTTCGCCCTCGAGCCCGGCTCCCTGAGTGCCGCGGCCTTCACCCTTGAACCCGGCCCCCTGAGTCCCCCAGCCGTGGCCTTCTCCCTCGAGCCCGGCCCCCTGACTTTCCCAGCCGCTGCCTTCTCCCTCGAGTCCGGCCCCCTAATTTACCCCGACGAGGCCTTCACCCCTGTTTTCGGCCCCTTGAGTTTCCCCTCCGCGGACTTCCCTGCTCTGTTGCTGTTCCCCCGGGCCGCCCGCCCGAGTCCCCCTTCTCAGCCTCTGCTTTGCCTCCGGGCCGTCCGCCCGAGTCCCCCTTCTCGGCCTCTGCTTTGCCCCCGGGCCGTCCGCCCGAGTCCCCCTTCTCGGTCTCTGCTTTGCCCCCGGGCCGTCTGCCCGAGTCCCCTTCTCGGCTTCTGCTTTGCCCCAGGATGCCCGTCCGATGTCCAATCGGAAAAATACCCTTAGACTCCAGAGGGTTAAATTAGAGTAAGGCCCTGTGTCCACATAATGTCAGAAAGACGCTGGACAGAGAGCTAGGCAGAACCTCCTACCAGCCCTTTTCAAATGTTTCTATGACAACAATATCTTGACACTGATCGAACTTTTAGAAGACAGACTAGCATCGCCCCCTTGAATATTATAGTCTATTTTAGCTGCTTTATTTTTGTTTGCTTCATCGCTCAGATGGAAAGCCGTAGAGTGAGGAGGACGATATGTGTATGGCGATACAACACATACATGTTGTACATATTAAAGTTCACTCACCGGCAGCAACATCCTATGTCAGTGATCTGCTCCAACAAATGGACTTTTTCGTACTCATTAGTTTCTGTCTGAAAAACACCAGCTTCTCCGAAACATTTAAATATATTTTCAACTTGAAATGCTAGAAATGGCCGCACAAAAACAGCGGTGCGTTCACTGGTGTGACAGAAAGAGCTCTCTCCTTGTTGTAAACAATGTCTTTATTTAATGACACTGGCAGGCCGCTGTAGAGCTGGGGTCAATACAGTGGGGCTTCATCCCTTTTCGAAGTACCGGGGTTCGAAACCGGCCATGGCCAGTTGCAGTGTCCCTCCCCCCCGTCATGGTGCTATGTGGACACAGGCCCCAAGCCTGTTTCCTTTATTGTGTTAAAATACCGGTAGGGCTTTGTTGCAGCTGAATTGTACCTGTGAACTGTTGTTAGGCCGGTGAGGAGGCATTGTAACAGTTCAGAGTGATAGTCATAAAGCAAATTCTCTGAATCTTGCTTTTCTTAGAACTGGCTTACTTTGTAAACTGTTCTCAGGTTGGAGAATGCTGGGATGTCAAGTATTTTAGATTTTATTATAAGGTAAAATGCAACAACTTTTATTTATTTTACTTTTATGTTGAGATTATAATATGAGCATTGTTGAAGGACGTTAAGAATTCAGATGTTCATTGCCAAAACAACACTGTAGCTGTTGTGCATAAGACAAAGCCTCAGCGTGAATGGAACCAGGGAAAATAAATAATAAATCCTTCCGCTTTTGAAAGTATTTAAATACTATCTCAAGGGGCCTTTGGGTCTGTCACCTGGCATCGAGTAACTATTGTGTCAGGAGTTGCTCACTCATCAAGTGGCTTCACATTGGCAGAACATTCAAGAAATTCAAATAAAGTGGGACCAAATTAGCTCTTTTTCCCCTCTCTCCATCCCCTCTTGAACGTTTGATTGGTAGAATATCACTGAGTGTGATCACACACACACACACACACACACACACACACACACACACACACACACACACACACACACACACACACACACACACACACACACACACACACACACACACACACACACACACACACACACACACACACACACACACACACACACACACTGCCTTCTGTCTATCCCACCCCCCCCCCCCCTGTTATCTCTGAGGTACTGGCTGTATTTCCATATTTGGACCAGTGAATAATAATAGGACTGGGGGCCTTTGGGAGGAGGATGGGCTTATTATTGTGTCAAGGCTCCTGAGTCTAAACTGACAGGGATGTGGCAACACACACACACACACACACACACACACACACACACACACACACACACACACACACACACACACACACACACACACACACACACACACACACACACACACACACACACACACACACACACACACACACACACACACACTTCGTGTTCCTCTGTTTTTATCCTCTGGCTATAATACATATCAACACCAGTGGGATGCAGTGTTTTATTATTATTTATAACCAACAGTCATAGAAGCTGGCACCCATAAACTAAGTGTGTGTGTGTGTGTGTGTGTGTGTGTGTGTGTGTGTGTGTGTGTGTGTGTGTGTGTGTGTGTGTGTGTGTGTGTGTGTGTGTGTGTGTGTGTGTGTGTGTGTGTGTGTGTGTGTGTGTGTGTGTGTGTGTGTGTGTGTGTGTGTGTGTGAAGCCAGAACGGTCTGCGTGTTTATTTTCAGCCTGTGTACGTTTATATGTTGTTTATGAAGATGCGTGCAGTGGAGATTTGCATATATTATCTAGTATTTTGTGTGTTTCTCTGTACGTAGGTTGTGTTCAATTAACTGTGTTTGTGTAAGTGCCCTTCTATCTCTGTGTGTGTGTGTGTGTGTGTGTGTGTGTGTGTGTGTGTGTGTGTGTGTGTGTGTGTGTGTGTGTGTGTGTGTGTGTGTGTGTGTGTGTGTGTGTGTGTGTGTGTGTGTTTACCCTCCGAGAGAACTTAATCTAAAGGTATCACGCTAATCAGAGATGACCTGGATAAGAGCGATGTGAAGATCGTGATAGTCTGTCGATGGGAAGAGACAGTGGATGTGTGTGTGAGGAGTTTGATATGAGCGGAGTGCAGGGTTAGCAAAGACTGGTAATGAAATCATATTCAGTTGTTGCCAATTTGGTGTTTTGCTCCTTAAGTGATTCCAACATATGTTTACATAAGACACCATACTGGTTAAGTCAATTTATATAAGCAACTATAAACATGGTTACTGACGAAGGTACAACACTTTACAACAGCACTTAAGAGGATACTTTGGATTTGATGGTGCAATATATAGATTTATATTATGTAATAGTTAAACATTAATTTTCCTGATCTTATTGTTTATTGTAAATGTACCTTTTTATTTAGTTGTCATGCTTTTCCAGTTATTAGCCGTCCCCTTGTGTTATGAAGGTTTTTCTGCATGTAGACGGTCTGCAGAGTCACAACTAGTGCTGCGTACCTGGACTCACATTCAGGTTCAGGTCCGGACTCAAGTCCAGAGGTTCAGGTTCAGGACCTGAACCCATGGCTTGTGTCAAGTTGTGTGAGTAACTAAAGTGAACTTATTGTGAGCTAATTATCAATTGAAAATTAAAAATAATCAACTCAAATTCAAACTCATCAGGTTTATTGTGCTCTCATCTAACTTGTGTCTACATTTCTCAAGTACAAATGTAAAAAAAACACTTTTTACCACTTTTTACCAGTCTACAAATGACTGTCTATGACAGCAACTACAGTGAACTACTACAAAGTTCAAACATTTATTTCATTTACCAAACTAAAGTAACCAAACAGTCCCTGAGCTGACTGAGCCTACATCCCTAAAGCTTTGCTGAAAGGTAGAGTGTAGAGTAGACTATACGCATTACACTGTTACACACCTACTATACAGTATAGGCTACACTGTAGTGACTGTACAGTCAGAGTGTACTGTACTGTCTGTACACCATGTATTTTCTACAACTCTACATGTGACATTATACAGTACATACTACATACATAGTGATGTACATACATACTGTTAGAAATTAAAATCAATGTTGATATGGCGTAATTTTGAATTAAATACACTATTTAATTTAAATCAGTTTTATTCTGAAAAAACCGGAAGTGCACACTATTAACGTAATACTTTTATTCTGAAAATTCTTCACTTCCGGTTAGCATTAGCATGTGGCGAAATGCTACGTTTTCAAACCGTGAATCGAAGGTGAAATGACATGTGATGGTGTACACTGAGCACACTGGGATTAGCACTCATTTATTGACGCTGAATAACGTTTATCAGGGAATATTTAAATAACCACAGACACCAGAATATACGTAAGTGCTAGTTTTTTTGCGAGTCCAAGTACCGGTTCCCGACGTTCCGGTTTTAACCGGACTTGAACCAAAACTTTTTACAAGTCCAGTACCGGTTCGGCTTGCCGGTACGCAGCACTAGTCACAACCCTCAAAGTACACCCTGTAGCCAGTAAAACTCTAACACAGAGAAGACCTGTCTGCGCTGCCCCAGAACGCCTCGTTGGGGATTTCTCTTTTTCCATTGTTTTCTTCCTGGGTATGGTGACATGACCGTACCCAGATGGACCAATCCGTGGAGCTCCACACACACACACACACACACACACACACACACACACACACACACACACACACACACACACACACACACACACACACACACACACACACACACACACACACACACACACACACACACACACACACACACACACACACACACACACACGAAACTGTGACGCAGATTGTTGCCTGAATCAGACTCACGATTTAAACACAGGGCCTGTCCGACTGTAGATCATTATGAGGCAACAAGCAGCAATGTAACATCAAGACGTTGAAATGAACATCAAGTGTCAGTCTGCATGATAGAGATTACCTCTCATCGCACTCTGACTGAATGTTCTCATTCTGTATTAATAACACCATGTGGTGTTTCTCTGTTCATGTTGCATTATGTATCATGTTGCAATATGTTCCTGTGCTCCCTCATCAGTGTAGCATTGTTTGTCTGTCAACTTCCATTTGACAATGCTTTCTGAACTGCTAGTTAACTTTCATCTCAGCCAATTGCCTCTCTTATTTAACTCAGCAAAGAACCGCAGGCTTGTAGTTACACGTGTCATGTCAATCATGCACATGCCATCAAGTCTGCCTGATGGCTCTCATGATGGCTTCATCATGGACTCCTTTTTGAAACTGAATCCCTCAGGGAAATTAATGCTGTAAAAAAAGATATGTGAAAATGGTTGTATTACTCAAAAGAAACTCAATACAGTGGTGCAGTGATGACATGTGTGTGGAGGCCAACCTGGAAGCTAGCATCGCAAAGGCTCCCTCGACAAAAAGGAATGGGAATATTCCAGAAAGTAACATATTTTGCAAATACACGTTTAGATACTTGCACGTTTTTTTCAGCAGGATAATCGGCACATATTAACAACACTTTTATGATTTATTTTACGTGTAAAAGCATATGCATGAAATAAAAAGCTAACTTTAGGATATAAACAAACTTCACCAATGTTGCATGACTTCACGTCAGCACCGCTAAGCTAAAGGTGGCTAATGGCTAAGCTTGTTAGCAACTGCAACTTTTAAACAAGCTTCGTACATTCACCAGTCGGCTATTTCCTGACGTATTTTATGTTTTAGAACAAAGCGTGAACCTCTCTTAAGCTTGTGTTAACCACAGATCTAATTTCAGGCATCTTAAAAAAACATGTTAAAACATTTAGTTGACTTCAATATCAGATAATAGGATGTGATAAACAAAAACACATGTATTCATTTTAAGGACTCATTACTGCACCACTCCAAGCCAAGGTATTATGTCCTTTTGAGAGTGATTTATTACTATCTCGTATTTCAGCTGATAAATACCTTGTGATGTGTTTTAGCTTTTATTCGCTGGTGAGTCAATTAGCTGGTACTTTTGTGTGCATGCACCTACCAATGTGATGCACCCCAGAGAGTCTTTGATAGCCCAGCAACTGGCCTGAACTCCCCCCTCCTTCTCCTTCCTTCCCTCCTCTGCTCCTCTGATCCACAGACGGATGGAAACATTGAAGGAGAGGAGTAGGGGAAGGGGGAGATCAAACACATGGCAATCTAAAAGGAGAAGAAGACATCCAATTAAGGACAGAAGAAGAAGGAAATATATGCAATCAGATGATTTCCCCACCAAAGGCAACTGTATAACAGGCTGTAAGACTCGTTGTTTATGCATCACAGGAAAGAAAGGAAAGTCAGCGGAGAGAGGCACAGCAGGAAGGGAGATAACTCCATGGGTAATTGGGCTATGAAGTAACTGAACGTCATTTCCAGTTTAGAGCAATAAAGCAGGTTGTTTTGTTCATTTTCATTAATGTTCTTCTTCTGGATATCAGGGGAAGTCAACTGAGAGACACTTTTATTAAGGTGAACTTGTTTTTCTAAAACATATAGAACATATTTCACATCAGTAATGATGCATTCATTAATACGACTTGTGTATTACAACAAGCCAACAATATTAAAGGAGTAAACAATGGAAAATATACTACAACTAAACAAAGCAAGTTTAAATCAATGGGTCTGGAGCTGCTTTTTGTCAAATGGGAGAGAGTCTCCTTTAGGCTTGTGTCTGAAACCAACGAACCCTGGTCTAAGGACCCCAGAATCCCAGTGGTGATGTCTTCAGTAGCTTTGGAGTGTAGGCAGGACCCTGACCATGCAAGGCTGTAATCCAGTTGACAAGAATCTTAAACTGATTTTCCTTGCGTAGAAAGAACATAGCAGTTATTAGCTTTTAGTTTACTTGGTTAAGGTCTCTTTGATCCATCTCAGTTGGGTTTAAGGGCTACACAAAACACCTTTGAATTCCAGCTGACTGCTATGGACACAACACATTACTCCTGTTAGGTCTGTCCACAGTTGTTATTTGGTTATAAGGCCTACATAACAACATGAACACTTAAAATAACTACAGAACAATCCACAAATCAGAAAACCAGAATAAAGATGAAGTGAAAAAGGAAAACAAAACAAAATAAAACTGATGAATTTGATTAAAGTAAACCTTTAATGTTTTGGGTATAACCATATAACCATATTGATTGTCACATGTTACCACCTATCAATTGATCAATTATTCAGTTATTTTGTTCAATGTCCATACAATTCATTTACCATTCTTGCATTGTTAGATATTGTACTTTTAAACAGGTCGTTGTCATTTGTTAAATAATGATATACTAATTACAAGGAAATTCGTTTTAATCTCCTCTGATGTTTTCTCAAGTAATAGTATTAGTGCGTTCTTATTTAGAGAAATACCAAACATACTTGACATTTCTCTTACAGCAGTTTCCCAGAAGCCAATTAAAACTTGACATCACCAAAATATATGACTATGATTTTCCTTCTGTTTTTGTTTATGACAATGTTGATCATAGTACTATAATTGAATGTAATTTTACCCCTTAGATGCATAAGTGGGTCTTTTTTGACCCGGTGAGGTGTTTTCTTATACCTCAACTAACGGTGTTTCAGGGCCGGTTCGGAGCTGGAGCTTGAAAAGCACCGGGTTTTCCTGTTCACACCGCAGCGGAGCAGCCTCTTCGCTTCGGAATCCAGTTCATTTTGAGCACCAAAAAATTGTCCGGCTAGAGCAAAAGCACCGCATACGTCGAGGCGGGGGCAGGGGCGGGATCAACTCCTGAACAACAACAAGAAGCCTGCGTTTTATCCAGTTTGTACACAACGATGGAGAAACTTAACAAGCAGCAGTGGTCCACTGAAGAGACCAGCTACCTACTGGGAATCTGGTCTTCCGAAGAGGTACAGAGGAAGCTGGAGCACAATCGGCCATTGTTGTTGTCGGAGTCAGCTGTGAGGGGTTTCCGCGCGGTTTGGCTTTATGAAGCAGGCAAGCAAACGGTTACGTCATGATGCAAACGATGACGCAAAGACGCAGCACCAGTCGGACTCTGGGCGGTGTGAAAAGAGCCGGAGCTAAACCGAAGAACCGGTTCTGAACCTGAAATGCGTTGGTGTTAATGAGGTATCGGAGTATCTTTGTAATTACATTCTTTTATCATTTCATATTCCAGCTATTCCTCAAAAAACACGTTTTGGATATCATGCCATTCAATTTTAAATTTAAATTTTAAGAAATTGTAGTTTTTGTATTACTACCCCAAGCTTCCATAAGTGGGTCAAAAATGACCCGCATGCATTGTCTATGGCAGTGGTTCTCAAATGGGGGTACGCGGACCCCTAGGGGTACGTTGGAGTACTGCAGGGGGTACGTGAGATTTATTTTATGTTAATGAAAAAAACAACATAAGTAATGCATTTAAACAAACTACTAATAGTAGATTAACTACTTTATTCAAAGGTTTACAGAAACTCTGGATAATAAAATGGGAAAAATAAACGGGGTGCTCTCTTTTCCTCTCCCTCTCCTGACAGCCCGTCAGTCTCGTGCAGCTCGCTGAACCTGTAATAAGTGACCCAACAGTAAAGAATAAATATATTTATAACTAGTTTAGCTAGTTCCAGAGTAGATAAACTAGCTAAGTGTGTTAGGTCTAACTCTTAGTGTATTTAATTTTGCTCCACTCAACAGTCCGCGGCGGAGCTGTGATCATGCAGAGCTGCGTGTTCTCCGTCAGCAGCAGCTGATCTGATCTCTGATCTCTCTCTCGCGTCCGGTTAGACTTCACTCGCGTTTATGTCCAAATATCAGATCTAGCTAGTTCTAGTTAATTATATGACTGCCTGCTTATCAAAGGACCTAAACAATAAGCGTTGCTTGGCAACGGCGTGTGGCCGCAAAGTATAGCGCAGCATTATGCATATGTTTATATGAGGGGTCACAATCCCATGCTCATAAAATGCTCATTTTTTTTTTCTCTTCATTCCCCACGCCCCAAAATAAATAAATAAATATATTTTAGGAAAAGTAAGGAAGTTTGAGTAGTGTGGGTTTTATATGAACAGAGTTACAAATATTTCAAAACGCGAAGTGTAATAACTGTTTGCCTCCCTGTCAGAATGACAAAGATCCTCAGTGAAGCTCAAGCCCAGGTTTCACTACATTGTAAGTACAACTTATTAAAAAGATCAGTTCAATGCAACTAATGTCGTCTTAGTGTTATTGCATGATGTTGAAATTGGTTTGCCATGAATTTAATGATGGATTGTAAACATTTTAAATGTAGCATTTAAGTGTTTCTCAGGTTGTTGTTTTAATAAATCAGACACTGATGGTGCAGCGCTGTACTGTACCTCTTTATATAGGCATTTTTTCCTTAACAAATTGTTTTTGCGCTGATCAGGGGGTACTTGGCTGAATTTTTTTTCAAAGGGGGTACATTATTGAAAAAAGTTTGAGAACCACAGGTCTATGGGATCCATAGGAACCTTTGATTCTTATTACCTGTTGCTGTCAGGAATACATTCACTGTAGACCACACAGACTACATCACTAGTGACACCTCTCAGGAAGATTGTTTTACACAGCAAGATCAGTATAATAATAATACATTATATAGGGCTTTTCAAGGACTCAAAATCGCTTTACAATATAAGGGAAGGTTAGGGTGGGGGGTATAGGACTATCAAACTTGATCCACCGGATTGATGGGGGGGCTATGAGTAGACAAGAAGAGATGAGTTTTGAAAAGGGACTGGAATACTGTGAGGGTCTCAGAATAGCGGAGATCTTTTCATCAATATGTTCAAAATGTACAATTATTATACAAGTGATTTTTCTTAACCAAAAAGACATAAAAACACATTACTCTAATACGGGTCCTTTTTGACCCACTTATGGAAGAGTGTAGGGTCCAGTCACTCGTGCATCTCAGGGTTAATTGAACATCTTTAAAACAAGCTGGGCATTGCAGGTTTAGTTTTAGAAAATGTGGAGTTCAACAGGGATCTATGCTTGGGCCTTGCTGTTTTGCATTTTCATTGTACAACCTTTAGATATTACAATTGTGGCCTTTTCTGTTCTGGCCCCTTAGTTGTAGAAAGACCTGCAGTTGATCAGGAAACCCCTTTATTGACTGTGGTTTTCTTATCTTGAATGAACAATAATCGTGTTCCCTAATGTTCTTCAGCTGGTAGAAAACAAAAGATGAATCAAAAGTGGGAAGCAGTGGTCATGCATTGCCCATCTTAGTTTAGTTTATTTTGTATAAATAATTGGCTTCAACAATATGATAACTTGTGGTTTCATAAACTCAGGTAACTTCAGGGTGAACAACATAGCTGAAAGCAACAGGGTGTTAGTACAAAGAAGGAAAGCAAGTAGAGGAAGGAAGGAGGAATCCCAGGAGGGGAGGATTTGAGTGGGGATATCTGTTCATTTTGAGTTGCACTGCCCTTCAGTGTCTCTCATCTACTAGCCTTTCAATGGCTCAACCCTGGAGACTTGTACAGAGGCAGAGTGATAACGCAACACCACATATACATTGCATTAGAGTGAATTATGTGAATGCTTCTCTTCGTGTGTAACTGTGTATGTGTTTCAGGGTATTATAATCTGTTAAGACATTGAAAAGCTTCTTTTCTTACAGTTGGATATCCATGCAAAAGGCTTACCTTAATACTGTTTTGGAAGTATCAAGTGCTGTGTGCCTTTGAGCTAGCCCTGCGTCGTAATATGACACATGTTTTGAGTTTGTGTATACATTTGCTTACATTTTGGTAGAGCCCCCCCTGGAGAAAAATGCACCAGCCGCCACTGTCAATTACATATCACAGTTTGGTTGATTGGACGATTAGGTAAACACTCTGCTTTTCATAGTGGTTTTGTCTCAGTCTAATATTTAGAAACTCTCTGTGACCAGGTCAAACCAAATTGTTGCTGGCCTTTTTAGAATAAAGTAAATATGCGATGCTCCCATTTCAAAGAATGTTGAAAATATGATTGCCCTAGGAATAAAGGCTTTGATAAGCAGATGCTTTTTGTGCTTGTGCAAAGATACAATCCTCCACTTTGGTCCGTATCACAATGGGTCAATGTTTCAGTTCTAATACTTTAGTTTTACAGGTATTTTATTATTCTGCCCTTACTGAAATGAAAGATTTCTAACCTGGCTGATGGCTTACAACTGTGTTCAAAAAACACCCAGTAGACAGCAGGAAGGTTCAGGGATGTTTATCTGAAGATCTTATATTTTGTACAAATAATATAAACAAAAACAAAACTATTAAACTTAAAGCTAAAAAAAGTTATCCACTGATATAGATTTATTTTACCCTCTTGTTGTTTTATAAACCCTTCTCATTACACACCAGGTTATTGTATTCAACCAGATGTAGTTTCATTCTTAAATATTTACTGTTTCTACTCATTTGAGTTCAACTTTGTTCTTTTTTGCTCTCGAACATTAAAATATGCTGAACTTACCAAGTGATATACATTTTAAAGTCAGAGTATTCTGCAGAACTACAGAGTGAGAAAGAGCTCCACAGATCTAGGGAAGTGTCAGAGCGGCTCCACTGCCAAGTGGCCATGGGAATCATTTCAACACTCGGCTGTAAAGAGCCTTAATGACATGAATCAGATGACTGGACACAAGAAAAGCCTTTGTCTGCAATGCGACTCAATTTGAGGAAAAGGTTTCTCTTAATGTTTGCTTTAAGTGCTCAGGCTTCACTGAAAGATGATGATATGACATACATGGAAAATAAGAGCATGATGAAAAGACTCAAAGATGTTTGGAAACATGTTCTGTCAGAAATGATAATTGCTCCGGACAGGTGTTAGGATTATAATGAGGGTGAGCAGGGGTAAGAGCAGTTGTGAGTAGACTCCATTAGTTTAAAACCTTTTTTTGTAATGAATGCTCAACTATTTGTGCTTTTGTCAAAAAATACATTCCCAAACCTAAACGTCTGTGTTGGGGTGTATGGAGTGAAACGAACACAGGACTTTAACCCAGGAGACAAATGTGTGTCACATATGAAACCAAAATGTAAATGTTGAATTAATGTAGGTGACAAACATTTTTATTTTAGGCCAAACCATAATCTTTTACTAAACCTAACCAAGTAGTTATGTTGCCTTAACACAACCAAACACTTTTCTTTGCATTTTTGTTTTGTTTCAATTCACAACTTAAACCACATTTTGATGTCATCTTTACAGACATGTTGAAAACAAAATAGATTCTGATAAGCTGGCCAGACACACCCGATTGGTTGCGTCATTTCCAGGCTAGTATCATGCGAAACGATCCTGGAATTAACTAGAGTAATCCATCGTGAGCTTGTGACCAAAGGAGATTTATAAGTATTAAATAAAGTTACTGTAGTGGAATATTTAATACAAGTACAAGAAAAAGAATAGGTTTTAAAGGTACTTTTCGAATTAAGATCCGCAAATGCCTCAGTTGAGAAGAATCTGAACATGGCAGATGTTCTGAGTGAATACAAATGCATTAATTCAAACTGCCATGAAATTATGTGATGAGAAGTTCAAACGTTTTTTTCCATGTGTCAGTGTCATATTTTTGTCGTGAACCTTGTGTCTCTGTGAATTCGAGATAAAACAGGTTTTCAGTGACAGATGTCAGCAAGATGAAAAGAGACTCAGTCATAAAGGACATTACTAACGCAATATATAATGAGTTTGGTTTTGATGGAATATGCAGGCTCAGGATAGTGAAATAATAATACAGCGAGAGAAAGGATGGGAGGAAAGAAATGTGTTTGAGGATTGGAGTTCATGGCTTTGATTATGTCACATCATTTTTTCTTTTTTTTGTGGCTGCAATACTTTGAATCATGAAAGCAATTCTTTGAGAGATGATAATACATGTTATATTAACTATTGGAGAAGGGTTTTTGTTAGCATGCAACTGCTTGTTTACTCGGGAATTCCTCTTGTTTTTTGCTCTTCCAGCACCTTTGTCTTTCTCAGTTCTCATTAGTGGAGTTAACAGCTTTTCAAGTATCATTTCTAACATTAATGTGCCATCCGATAGATTAGTGTTGAGCACTCAGTACAGGTCACTGACTCTGCATCCTTACATCCTCTGCTTAGCTCATTAGCACATTCTTGCACGCAAATGGTTGCATGCACACTGAGAAGTGCTTGTTCACACACACACACACACACACACACACACACACACACACACACACACACACACACACACACACACACACACACACACACACACACACACACACACACACACACACACACACACACACACACACACACACACACACACACACACACACACACACACACACACACACACACACCAACTGACACCATCAAGGTAGACAGGTGACAGCAGGCGGCGGTGGCATACTGTGACAGGGATGACACCTTCTTTAATCACAGATGACACACACGAGCAACACACACGGTGTGAAAAAAAGGACAACACAATACAAAAACTGCAAGGAAAAGGTGCGAGGAGGAAGGGCGAGGGGAGAGCAGTGGATGGAGAGAGAAGAAGACATGTCACGGTGAAATGGACGAGAGGTGAGGCGATCCAAACGGCTGAGGGGAGCCGAGAGGCGACAGCTGGGACGACAAGGGACCAAACAAAAGAGGAGATGGGAATTGCTTGAGAAGGCAGGGTGGGAAAATAAAGACAAGTGGAAGCCCGGCGGGGAAGAAGACCCAGTGAGATGTAGCAGATGTTGAGCTGTCAGGTGTTACGAACTTGTCTGCTCCTGCTGTGTCATCGGCTGCTAGTAAGACATACAGCCACCGGCGCACAGGTTGTTTCCATAGATGTGTAAAGAGAACTGGATACAGTGTTGTAAATGTATCCCTATGAAAGTTTCTCAATGGCACATGAAGTCAAAAATTGCCTGACTCAAGAACAAAACTACCCGGGTCTTTCCTGGATCCCCTCTGGATCTTCTCTGGATCTTCCCTGGATCCCCTCTGGATCTTCTCTGGATCTTCCCTGGATCCCCTCTGGATCTTCTCTGGATCTTCTCTGGATCTTCCCTGGATCCCCTCTGGGTCTTCTCTGGATCCCCTCTGGATCTTCCCTGGATCCCCTCTGGGTCTTCTCTGGATCCCCTCTGGATCTTCCCTGGATCCCCTCTGGATCTTCCCTGGATCCCCTCTGGATCTTTCCTGGATCCCCTCTGGATCTTCCCTGGATCCCCTCTGGATCCCCTCTGGATCTTCTCTGGATCTTCCCTGGATCCCCTCTGGATCTTCCCTGGATCCCCTCTGGATCTCCCCTGGATCCCCTCTGGATCTTCCCTGGATCCCCTCTGGGTCTTCTCTGGATCCCCTCTGGATCTTCCCTGGATCCCCTCTGGATCTTTCCTGGATCCCCTCTGGATCTTCCCTGGATCCCCTCTGGATCTTCCCTGGATCCCCTCTGGATCTTCCCTTGATCCCCTCTGGGTCTTCCCTTGATCCCCTCTGGATCTCCCCTGGATCCCCTCTGGATCTTCCCTGTATCCCCTCTGGGTCTTCCCTGGATCCCCTCTGGATCTTCCCTGTATCCCCTCTGGATCTTCCCTGTATCCCCTCTGGGTCTTCCCTGTATCCCCTCTGGATCTCCCCTGTATCCCCTCTGTATCCCCTCTGGATCTTCCCTGTATCCCCTCTGGATCTTCCCTGGATCCCCTCTGGATCCCCTCTGGATCTTCCCTGGATCCCCTCTGGATCTTCCCTGTATCCCCTCTGGGTCTTCCCTGGATCCCCTCTGGGTCTTCCCTGGATCCCCTCTGGATCTTCCCTTGATCCCCTCTGGATCTTCCCTGTATCCCCTCTGGGTCTTCCCTGGATCCCCTCTGGATCTTCCCTGGATCCCCTCTGGGTCTTCCCTGGATCCCCTCTGGGTCCTTCCTGTTTCTTTGCCGGATTTCCCCTGGATCTCTACTCTATTTTCCCTGGATCTTTCGGTGATCTTCCACATCCATTGGGCCCAAAGCGCATGTGCACTCGTGTTTTCCTTAAGCCCCTCCTCACAGTCTCTCTGTCGAAGTCTTGTCATATGAATGGAATAGGAAAAACCACACTGGATTAAGCTTTGAGCACATTTTACAAACGTCATCATTTTAATGGCAAACTTCAGACGGCGACGCCCAACGTGAATGACACCGAAGCTGTCGTCAAACAAACATTTGGGACACTTCCTGGGACCTTGGTTTCATCCTGTCTCTTTTATGTTCATCTGTACTTCTTTTTGTTTCCTCCTCCCGCCTGCCCTGCTGCCTTTTGAGGGTTGTCTCCTTCCTTTGTGTCCACTGGGCAAACGTTTGCCAAATCAATCAATCAATCAACCAATCAATCAATCAATCAATCAATCAATCAGTTTATTTATATAGCCCAATATCACAAATGTTACATTTGTCTCAGTGGTCTTCACAGTGTGTACAGAATATCAGTATGACAATACGACACCCTCTGTCCTGAGACCCTCACATCGTACAAGGAAAAACTTCCAAAGAAAACCCAGTTTAAAGGGAAAATGGGAGAAACCTCAGGGAGAGCAACAGAGGAGGGATCCCTCTCCCAGGACGGACAGACGTGCAATAGATGCCGTGTGTAAATTGAAAAGATAATACATTTGCAACATAGGTAGTCCAAATGTTTGGAAATGCATGTGTGTATAATAGGAAGATGAATCCACGAGGATATCCATCCAGGACTTATGATCCAGGACCACAGCCACGACTCAAGATCCAGGGCTCGCGATCCAGGACACAGGACCGCAGGATCATCCATGACTCCGGATCCCAGCGTATATAGACACCAAAAAGAAAGAAATGTGGGGAAGCTGGGTTAATCAGAACATGAGAGTACACAGGTACAGACAGAGAGAAGGAAGAAGTGAGATGAGATTGAAGTCCAATTTGTGATCTTGAGAAAGGTGTTTCATACTTTGCGTCGGGGATATTGGAAGGCCAATCTTCTGTCAAAGTATGAAACCAAGTTGTTATAACCTTTGCTCCTCGTTAGAGCTCTGTCACCTGGTACAAATGTGAAGCACAGCCGCCTGTCCTCACCTCCCCCCCGGGACTATGACGGCCTCCTGTCCTCACCCCCCCCCCACATCCTCTCTCACCCACTGGGACTATGACGGCCTCCTGTCTTCACTTTGCCAACCTCCCCTGACCTTGCCTTATCATTTCCTGTCCTCCTCTCTTGTGTCATCTCTTCTCACCTCCTTCTGTTTCACCTTTGCTCTCTCGTTAGTCTTTCCCATGCCACACATGCACACACACTTTACACACACTTGGAGGCAAATCGCACTCCACATGATGAACAACCGAATTGGATTTAAAATATCGACTTTTTAAGGACATTTCTTTGTGTAATATAGATGTATTGGTCTGCAGTGGTGTAAAGAAACTAAGTAGATTTGTTGAAGTACTGTACTTAAGTACAATTTTGAGTTAGTTGTACTTTTACTTGAGTATTATCATTTTTTGCTACTTTGTACTCCCACTAAAATTCAGCAGAGGTGAGAATAAGTCCTACATGTGCAAGTCATGAGCAAGTCTCAAGTCTTGACCTACAAGTATCAAGCAAGTCCCAAGTCACTGTGGTGAGAGTCAAGCAAGTCAAGTCAAGTCATTGCTCAGGTCAAGCAAGTCAAGTCAAGTCATACGACATTCTGATGAATAAGCCCAGTTTCCGCATTTAAATCAGTTAAGACAGTGGTTATGAAAATGGATTCAACCCACACTACTACTTCATTACATACACAGTTAATCATTTGAAATCTAATGTAGACCGATGACAATCATATTAGATCAATATTAACCCCAGAACTGCAGACAATATAGCTAGGACTCAAAAAGTCTGTTCAAAAAGGCACAATTCCAGGTAAGAAAATCGTATATGGCATTCGCCATTACACATATTTAATTTAAATGTCTGTTAACACTAGAACCGCCAACAGCGTCAGCGCCTACATAGATATCGTTTTAAAATCATTTAATTTGTTCCTCTTTATCATTTCCTTATAAACTAAGTAGGACGATTTAAAACTCACTTAATTGGGTTCATTTAGAAATTGCTTCAGTTTATCATCATAACAGATACAAAAGTTCAGATTCATTTTACAATAAATCAAGGAATGATGCACTTCTACAAACAAAAACAGCATCATTAAAACAAACTACTAAAAGTAGATGAACTACATTATTCAACAGTTTACAGTAACTTCTCATAACACGGGGGAAATAAACGAGGCATCTCTTTTCCTCTCTCTCCCTCTCTCTCTCTCTCCTTCTCTCTCTCTCTCTCCTTCTCCTCGTCAGTATCGGGGTTAGTCCAAATGAATCCCTTGGCGGTTCTAGTGTTCATTTACCGTTTTGTCTTCTCTTTGCTTAATCGATTTGAAACCAAGTCTAACGTAGCTTGAACTTAACGTTAGCTTTCTAGCTAACACAACACATGCACGCACCTTTCTCTGTGGGTTTTGTTGTAGTGACGAATGAAGTTGGATGTTGTGGTGGTCGTGCATACCGCTGTTCTCTTCTTATTACTGTCATCGACAAAATAATCCTTGAATCCAAACTTCACTATTTTTGGAGTAACGCTAGCCGCTGCCATGTTAACTGACACTCCTGCCTTCTAGTGGGTTGCCAGGTTTGCGCGCACAGCGCTATAATCACGTTTTTTGTGAATGGTGTACTTTTCCTCCACTACATGTATTTAATACCTTTAGTTACTTCACAGATGATGTGAAATATAATCAAGTGTTAAATCAGACGTTAGTTCCACCTGGAGTAAATCCACCAGCTACCCTGCAGCCTACAAAGTACTTCAGACTAGCTGCACCTTCACCAGCTTTGAGAACACTTTCATGATCAATCATTATAAAACATATCATATATATTATTCTGAAATCGACTTATGGACATATATATATTTTTTTATGCTAATACTTTTGTAATTTTACTTGCAACTGAGTATTCCTACACTCTGGTACGTCTACTTTTACTTAAGTACAAGGTCTGTGTACTACTTCCACCTCTGTTGATCTGCTTCAACTTCTATATTTTAGGTGTCTTCCTGTCTGCCAGATTTCATTTACTTTTGTTTGCCAAGCCAATTTTTGTCTGTGTGTGGGAGTGTACAGGATGCACTCCTGTTACCGGCAATGAAACAATCCTCAAGACCCTCACACTGTTAGGCTGCGCCCACATGTGCACACACAAACACATTAGAGGGGTCGGAGGAGCAGGAGGAAGAGTCGACAGACTTTCCTCTCCGTGTTACCACTCACACACCCTCACAGGAGGCATGAAAAAGTTGTTCTGACAAACTTTGTAATTATGGAACCATATGCTCTCGCACAATGTGGCCTCAAAGTTTTGTGCAAGGACAAATCTGCCAGGTGTTATTCATACATGATTTAACATTGTGTTTACATGTGTCACTGACATTTTGTCCAGCGTTTCCAGGAGAAATATGGTTGATAATTAGTTGTCATTTGCTCTTTGCTGATAATAGTTCTGCTAACCTTAACCACGCAGTTTGTTGCCCTCTCTGTCAATGTTACTTCAACCACATTTTGTCCTAACCTTAATACTTTTGTTGCCTTTATCTAAACGCCCCGTGAAGACGGACATTTTTTAGAACTTTGAAATATCATAAAGCATGTTATGAGAATTTGTTTTACATTAGAATAAGGCTATATAGCGTGGGGCCACTGAACAAGCTGCAGTATGTTGGCTGTGTGTGTACTGCAGAGCTTTAAATCAGTACAGAACATTTCTGGCACACAATGAACGAAACGACAGATTGCACTTTTACAGGGCCATACTGGATTTGATTGCAACATGCAGGAGTTTTAATATTTTTGTCCTTTTACGATAAACGTGGCAATATTTTTGCTCAAAGGAGTATTACAGTGGAAGAAAGTTTAACAGAAAACACAATTTTACACAATGTTTGAAAGAATCTTTCTTTTGTATATGTTTTTTTGGGGCTCGGCCCTCATGCGGAGGACCCAGGTTTCAATGGGCCTGGGACCATTTGACTTCCCCTCTGTTTTCCTCTTTCTACACTGTCACTTCAATAAGACACTGGTTGCGTAATACAATCTCAAAAACACAGATTAAAGGGACCATATGTTCCCTTCCCTGTAGTGTTATATAGGTTTTTGTGCATGTAAATGTCTGTAAAGGCTCAAATCGCAAAGTTCCCTCAAGTTTCTCTCCCACTACACTTGAAATTATATTGGCTAGTTCTCCAACACATTGTACATGACAAGGCTAAGGGGAAGGATAACTCTAAAGGCCCGGACACACCGGGCCGATTTTCGGCGTCGATAGATGTCGGGCCGTCGATGAGCATCCTGTCGCCCTACTCAGATTGGTGTGTCTTGGTGTGTCCTGCACCGTTGTGTCTTTTCGGCCGTGCCGACACCTTCTGCCGGCTGTCGGCTAGAGTCCGTCGGCAAAAAGAAATCACTCTGACTGGCTGTTCAGCTAGCGAATCAGTGCATGAGAAGCGAAACGGAAGTGAGGGACCCAAACAAACGATTAAGAAGGCAAATCTGAGATTTCATTTAACTCCAGCTCTCGACTCAGGTTCGGGAAAGCGCCATGAGGTTCTCGCTGTAGAGTTAAAATGGAACGCACACGCTGTTTGTTTATATCACGTAGTCTGTTCTTCTTCTATCGGTTATCACGCAGTCTGTCTTCCAGTTGTTGCCTCTTTTGAATGACAAATACACACTACCGCCACCTGCTGGTAAGGAGAGTTATTGCCACTCACGCATGCGCAGTGCGTACGTGCTACTTGGCCGTCGGCTGAAGTCTTTGCGGTGTGTTCCAGTGCGACTGTTGGCCAAGACGCAGGAGACGTGAGGCGACACAACAATCGGGTCCGTCGGGACGTGTTCTTTGGTGTCAGTTTGGTGTGTCTGGGCCTTAAGCTGTTGACCAATCACAACAGAGCTGGCCAGCCAACCAATCAGAGCGGACTGGGCTCTGTTTTCAGACGGTGAAAAGACTGATTGTAGCTGTAAGCTCATGTAGATGTGAGGGTACATGTTGGAAATTTGCATGGTTGTTAAATGAGAAAATGGGCTCCTTTTGCGAAGACATGTAACAGCCCCCTCAACTGTCCTATATGCACAGGACATTGAGACTAACTAAAGTCATCTCTGCACTCATTTCCATGTGTAAAGGGAAAGTGCCATACATGCTTTTCATTTAGCTGATATGTTGTAAGTCCCTGGCTAATGAGAATAGTGCCTTATCCATCAGGCAACGGGACCTGTACAGAATCAGTGTCATCACTGATGTATGTCTGTCTGAGTACGGATCAACAAAAATCAAGTTACGTAAATGAGTGCTTTAGCAGAGGATGGTCTCCATCCATCACCCCGCTGGTTCAGCAGTGATGGGCTCCACCCAAAGCTCAGACCCACAATCCCTCTCTTCGTGAGTCATTGCCCCCGTCATAAGTGCTCTGATGGTAACTTTGCTTACTGCTTTTGCACCATGTATATGTACCCAGGACATTTATTTCTGCACATTTAAAAATATACATTTAGCATTTAGCATTGTGTGACCTCATGGTAATGGGCCTGGTAACCTCTACTGCTGCTGAGAATATATATATACATATATATATATACATATCATCCTTTGCTAAGGAGATCATTGGTTTAATGGGAATTCAGTTTGGTTGTTTCATACATGTTATGTTTCAGTACAGTGTCGTTTCTTTTTTCTGTTGATTCACTTCCATTTCTTTAAGTGATATAGTTGTTCCTATCGTGTGTTATTCCTCTGTGTTAATATTGGATTCATCGTTTTGAAAATGTTTAGATTATAAAAAAGTAAAATAAAGCCATGTTTGCTAAAACAATATTCAGGAATAATCTGAATATTTAGAGAAAAACACTGGCAAAAAAAAGTGGCCTTGTCTCACTATTGTATATATTATGTGTTACTAAATCCTACCGGCCCACATTTGTAAGTGTTCTGGCCACTCCCTGGGAGTGGGGTGTGGCCCACTGGGCTGAGCTGGGCCGCTACCTATGTTCTATCTATGTTTTACTTTCACACATCAGGCCCGTAGCGGCTGTCACTGTGCAGTGTTGCCCACATTCTGTTACTGAGTTTAGGCTAGTTAGCTAGCAGGTTTATTGTTTTGGGTGCAGTCACTTTTGCCTCCACTTGCTGTTCAAATAAATGTTGAAAGAAAAAGTAAATCTGTTTACAGTTATGTTTCATATGGGTTTTGAGAGAAGTATCCAAATATTTAGTCCCTAATTTTGCTCTCAAAATGGACCAGATTGATGCATTTAACTTCAACATTTAAAAGAAAATCTTCCCGGGGGAGCATGCCCCCGGACCCCCCGAGAGGAGGTGAGGTCCACCACCTGCCCACACCCCCTGTCAAATTGTCTCACCCACATTGAGGATGCTTCCTACGCCCATGTTTTATTCCATGTGTCAAGTCAGGCACATTGGGTCCAAATGTTATTGCATCAATGATCTGTTAACATTAAAATCACTAAATCTATGCTGTAACTATTTTGCTCTAGGCAACTCAAGGGCTCAGGTAATGTGATTACTATGTGAATAATGGTCCAAAATAACATTAAATGCATAGGGTTTTTTGTTAAGTAACACACTTTCGTGGCCGGCCGACATTAAGTGTCTGTCAATTAATCCCCGGGCCACTTTTTCCCCCCAGTCCGCCCCTGCATTGAACACAGAGCAATGCATGTTCAGCACGGCACCCTTCAAACCAGCATATGTCGACTCGTGCACTCACACATCTGCCCTCAGCAGGATGCCACTCTATACTCGGCTGGATGCTCACTTTCAAAGAGTCCACACACACACACACACACACACACACACACACACACACACACACACACACACACACACACACACACACACACACACACACACACACACACACACACACACACACACACACACACACACACACCTCGCAGCAGTGGGCCACTTTACTTTCGCTTCCCCAGCACTCATTCCTTCTTTGTAATCACACACTCGCACTGCATGGTTTGATTTATTAATGCATTTCCAAGATAAATAATGTACATTAGCATTCCATATAGGGTTAGATAAAACTCTCATTGCATTCCTGTTACCGCTGCATTACCTAAATTGAATATTCCAGCCTCATTCAGACATGAGAAATAACACTAACTGCATGAAGAATCTACCGAAACAGCATCATTAGCTACATTGCATCTCTATAAACTTCCTTAACTTCTTTTAAAAGTAAACATTCAATATGGTATGATTTGTATCGATGTGTTTATTTCAATCATGAATATCCAGTCATTTATCAATGTATTTCTTGTCCGGGCCACACACACACATCATTTGTGTTATGTAACTAGACTCATGCGTCATACTGGCATCACTGTGTGTGTGTATAATGTCTAAAATTAACTTGTGGCTTGCTGTCAGGGCTGCTAACCTCAAAGAATCGATTGGCTAAGAACAGTTTTTGTTGGCCAAAAATATCCCCACAGTTATTTCAAGTATTTTAAGTTTGTCTTCCTTGCTGAGCCCCAGGAGGGTTTTGTTTAATCAGCGAGATTCTGGTTTGCTGGGCTAGTTAACAAGCTTCATGGCAGAGAAAAACGTTTAGTTATTATCATTTACAGTAGATTGAATTTGAAATGTTCTGAGACAGACGTAACAACGATACAAAACAGAAAACAGAAAATAGTACAATAAGTGGTGGGGGAGGAATTATATGTTATCACTCTACTCGAGTAAACACCATTGGTCCAATAGGTTATTTCTTCTATTATAAAGCAAAGTGTCCGACATTACTTAAGTCCAGGAATTACCATATAGTAACCCAAAACCCTTGGTCTGCCCTATCAAGATCTGACGGGGAGAAGGCAACTTAAAGTCCTCTAACAGTGTAATGGCAATTTAAATGTTCCTATATCCTTTGCCATTACTTCACAGGAGGGTTTAGAGCAGGGGTGGGGAACCTTTTTCCTCTCAAGGGCCATTTCAATTTTTACAACATCCTCCGAGGGCCGTACAAATTATTGACCTCTGCTTAAAAATACTAAAATCACAGCCCATTCATTTCGCCTTTCTTTCATGCTGTGCAAAGAAAAAGCAACCTCTTAATCCAGACATCTTACTATGACTCTTACCATGTACCATCCTTGGCTGAGACTGAGATTGATATTGAAAGTGGATGAGATTGTTGATGATGTTGGAAATTGTTGATGATATTGGTGATGTTGTTAATGATGTCAGGAATTATGTCTTGAATGTTGTTGTATTATTGTTTTAAGTGTCGGACCCCAGGAAGAGTAGCTTTTGTCAAGAGCAAAAGCTAATGGGGATCCTTAATAAACATAAACCATGTGCACGGTTGTGGCATGGCCACCAAAACAGAAAGTTCAGTCAGACAACTCACGTGTTCCTTTAACATGTTTATTAGAAGCAGCATATAGTTGAGTTTGGCGACTAGGCTCGGGCATCATCACTCCATAGATATACATAGCACGATGAGTGATGATTAAATAACTAACCCCCGAGCCTACAGGTGGAAGCTGGGGTGGTGGTGGGGCAGGCAAGCAGCAGCGACGTAGCTGCAGCAATAGCAGCAGCAAGCAAAGCATGGAGAGAGATCTGGCAGGTTAAATAGAGCGGCATATTAAGGAGACTCTGTTTGGTTGGTTGTAGAGCGGCAAGGGGGCGTTATGTATGAATGCAGCATAAGTGCTCGAGTTGACTGCCTGAACTAGCTCGCAGGCTTCGCCCCATTTCAGTCAGACAACTCACGTGTTCCTTTAACATGTTTATTAGAAGCAGCATATAGTTGAGTTTGGCGACTAGGCTCGGGCATCATCACTCCATAGATATACATAGCACGATGAGTGATGATTAAATAACTAACCCCCAAAACTGCGTGGAGATTAGATACTATCCCCCAAAACTGCGTAGCCCGAGCCTGACGCTGGTGATGTGAGACTGATAAGTAGAGGGCCTGGCGAGCTGCCATGTGGCCATTCCCCCTAAGCACAGCGGCTTTAAGGGGAATATACTACTAAGTGAGACTGCTATGTGTAGGCCTGAGGAATAGCCCAGAGCCGATTCTTCCCTGAGCACAGCGGCTTTGAGAGGAATATACTACCTATATATGCTACCTAATGAAACTGCTATGTGAAGGCCCGGGAACAGCCCGAAAAGCCATCCCCATGAAGCACCGCGGCTTTAAGGGGAATATACTAGTGACTGCTATGTGAAGGCCCGGGAACAGCCCGAAAAGCCATCCCCCTTAAGCACCGCGGCTTTGAGGGGAATATACTACCTAGCGAGACTGCTATGTGTAGGCCTGGAAGTGACCAGTGCCGACCCCCCCAGCACCGCGGCTTTGAGGGGAATATACTACCTATCAAGACTGCCGTGTCTAGGTCTTTGAGGCAGCGACAATGAGCTTTCCCCCCCAAGCATGCAGCTATGAGGGGAATATACTATAATGAAATAAATATAATCTAACCCAGCAACCACCTGGTATGCAATAACAGGATTCTACAGATATACATCTTTGAACGTTACTCATCATCGAGTAGTGCAAGAGCTCATGGTTGTTTGTGCTGCAAGGATCTCATTCATGTGAGGCATGATATAGCGCTGGTGGGCAGAAGATGCCCGACGGCCCAGGATACTCAGGGTTGAGGTAGGCAGATATAGAGCTGCGGTTGTGGCTGTGCAGATTCTTAAACAGTGGGAATAGCGATCTGGGGGCAGGTCGCAGCTTAGGCAGAGATCACGCAGCTTGGAGGAGAACCCTCGTCGTTGGGTTTGCAGCCATCGAATACACATGGGTGCCGACGCATGTGTCAGAGGGCAATGATGCGAGAAGTTCAGCATGGAAGATAAAGGACAAAGAAAACAGTGTTAGTTTTAGCAATGATTATTCGGGGTTCCTTGACTCCCCAATCAGAAATGTCAGACATTGAATGTTTCAAAAAAGTGTGTATATTTGATCTCCAAAGTTAATTCAGTAAGGGAGAGATTATGCTGAGGATTAAAAGGTGAGAGGTCTGTGTATTCGCCACCTGAGAAACCAATAGAAAGCTGTAACAACTGCATCTAACGTTTATCAATGTATAGTGAAACCACTTAGCCTGAATTTATACATTAACCTTTGCACGGGTGCGAAGTTAAGAGGCAGTCTTTATCATTGCGTGGAGGACGTGCCTTCTTAAGGCCCTTGAGGAGCAAATTAATGAACTCTAGCGTGGCTTAATACTTAGCACTTGAAGATTGCAGGATTCGAATGAAAATACAATTAATGCATGAACAACTATTATATCTATTGCATAAGTACACAGAGGAGGTCGGGACAGAAGAAGATAAAGTACCAAGCTGAATTGTATGCTCTGAATCATGCTCTTGGTTGGAGGCAGAATATGGGAAATCCTTGAGGGCTTGACGTGTAGATCCAGAGTCGTTTGGTTGAACGAGGGCATGGCAAGCTGGTGGGGCAAACCACTGCATTGTGAAATCCCCCGAACCAGCAGAAGGCGCAGCATCTGTAAGTAACTAGAGAGGATCTGAGGACACCGCAAGGTCATTATAAAAGAATGAACATAACCTTCCACTCGTCGCAGAGGGGCTAAGGACCAAAGATCTGAGCAATAGCCATCTCTAAGATTGCATTCATGCTGAATAGTCCGCGTCTTTACACCAGACGCAAGTGTATTACATCGTTTCATTTGCAGAAGGTTGGGTTTGCGTTCACCCAGGCAACCTCAAACAGACTATGAACTGTAAACTAAAGTCATTGTACGGAGATGCTTTTTCAACAATTGGCGGGACATTAAGCGGATAAAATGCAGATGCCAGCAATTCCTACAGTAGCCTGCATCATGGAGCATTGGCCAGGTTATTTTCATACTGCTGTTAATCTGGAGAGCACATCAACAGACTATGCGGCCGGCGCATAGGATTATAAATCAGACAACGTGCATTAAAAACATTATAACACATAATGAGACGTTATGCAGTGAGGAGGTTTCACCGATGACAGGTGGCTCTGATGAAATTGTACCACTGCCTTTTCTCTGTAGACAGGGGACCAGTGAGGTAAGCAGTCACCAGAAGGAATGCATGACCCTATAGGTTACTGGATGTTGCACACAGCATAGATAGCAAAACAAGCGATGACGCGCAAATAGTGTTTCCCATGTTTTGATGCGGACTGCGTCACACCAGCAATGAACCTCTCCAGAGTTTACTAGCAAGCGACCCGAGACCACCTCTTTTAGGCGGAGCAGAGGTATCGGACTGCTTCCACACCAATCCAACGAACCGCATCAAGGGGTTAACGCTACAGGGACCGATTCAATAGTACTAACCAAGCAGGTGTGAACGTGACCTAAGACTATGGTGCCTTAAGGTCATCACGTCATTGGAGGCAGTCGCAATTTCTACAGGCTCGCACTACCTGTTAACATCTGGCATCTGTTAGCATCTAGCTCTCCTGCTTACAAACTTTTAGCCATCCCTGCTTATACAAGTAGTTTTAGTTGTCTGCGATCTGCCGAGGCCGGCTGTACTGAGGTGTTTTACCTCCGGAGACGGAGCGAAGAGATGGAGCGGCTCCACCTGTTGCTGCCTGCGATCTGCGATCTACGGAGGCCTGTTCCCACCTGTAGAATACGGCTGTACTGGAGAGGTTTTTACCTCGGAGTCGTCGCGGAGAGACGGAGTGGATCCACGCTTCGGGCTTGGCCTGCTTCCACCGGGCGTGTGCTGCTGTACGGAGGAGGATTTTACCACCGCTGGGGCCTGCTTTCCACCTGTCCTGGTTCTGCTGTTGCAGAGGCCTGCTTTCACCTGTCCTGGTTCTGCTGTCGCAGAGCCTGCTTTCACCCCGGGGATACCACGGAGGGACCGGAGCGCTTCCACGCTGCTGTTTTCGCCTGTCCTTTGCTGCTGTGCTGATTTTGCTCCAGGAACATCGCGGATACTGTGTGCTGGTCTGGGAAAATGGCCCATATCGGGATTCTGCTGTGCCTGTTAACTGTTTTGGACTATGAGAAGATCTCTAGTCATTCTGAGAAGTCTACTGGATTCAGGTCTGTTCTGCCACCCGCAGTGGGCATCCCCTGCAAAGGTTCGGATGTGTTGCTCAAACAATTACCGGTTGCCTTGACACAGACAATCTGCTCGACGAAATATGTTTTTTCTTTTTTTTTCCTGCGATGATGGTTCTTCAGGACTGCTTCTTAAGCTCAAATCACACTCTCGCAGACTTTTCCGGTGTTTCTAAATGAGATGACAATGTATATGTGTCGTAGAGAATCCAGCATAATGCTTCTGGTGTCAAAGAAACGTGGGCTACTATGGCAACCAAATGCACTTTGATTGTAAAACCTTAAAATATATATGGCATATGGGATGTCTGCTTTCCCTGCTATGTCATCTACAGAGCAAAGAAACGGGAACAATGTTAGTAGTTAATACTCTTAACAGAATAATTGTGAGGAACTAACGGCTCAATAAAGAAACGTTGCTAGAATAATTCCTCCTAGCACTAGGCTAGGGGCCTGTTGTGTTTTTAAACGTTTAAATAGCAGCACGTGTAATACTCCTGGCTCCTTCAGTGCAAACTTCAGTCTTGAGTGCAGGTTTCAACAGACATGGATCCCTGGGAGCCAGCATAACCTGCTAAGAAACCTTGATTTAAGCCTGTGATAAGGTAATTTGACAAACATCTGTGATTAGGAAGAGCTTGGAAACGATTTGCAGCATGACGCCTCCTGAGGCACACCCAGCGAGGGGCAGATATTGCAGGTAGAGCTTAATTCCTGTGAGGAAAAACTCTTCTTTGGTAGGTGATTAAATGTACATGGCCGCTTGGCAGAGAATGATTCATGGTATTCATAGAAAATACACTGTAGGAGATTGAAGTCTAAAATGATGGTCAAAAATGTATCGAGCTTCCCTTCATATTCACGTGATGGAAATTATTAATTTATTTCCGTTTTTAATTTCATTGATTTATAGTAGGCCTAGTATAAATACTTATATACAATCAACTTCTGTATAATTGCCTCAAATATGACTTACTGCAGGCCAAATATTTCCATAATAAAACATTGCTTATGCAGAATAGTATTATATACCTGTCAGGAAGCAAGAACTCGTGGCTGGATCTGGGACTCCAATTCCCAGAATCCTCGGGAGTGTGACGTCAGCGGCACAACGTGGTTGAACGCGGAAGTAGAAACATTTGTTTACATTGCAGGTAGAGGAAATCGAGTTTGTTCACGGGAATATATCGTGCAATTAAAGGCTTCAAGCGCTGATTTTACTTCGAGAAGGTAGGACAGGATGGCAGGTACTTTGGGAATGCAGGAGTCAGCTTGCTCCTGCCTTTTTTGGTGTTTAAATACCCACCGACCGAGAGACAGTGCGACTCTTAGCTGACACACAAGAGAAGGGTTGTTACCAGAGCTGGCGTAGAACTCGGGACTTCCTCTGGCCCAAAGGATATTCAAAGTTACTCCAGATGAGGACGGAAGGGACACCTGAATGTGTGTCGTGCGGGAGCTGTGGCTCGTTCCAGCGGCGTCTGAACCATGCTCTGAGCTAGCCTGTGTTTCGGGAATGAGGCATTTCTTACGCTTCTTGCGTATGATGATTCGGTTCCGGAGTCGGAGATTGCAATAGACATTTGCAAGGACAGCACCGGCAGGCAAGCAGCAGCAACATGAAACACAGCAGCACGAACATGAACGCAGCAATAGCAAATGAACGCAGCAATAGCAAGTGAACGCAGCAAGCAGCAGCGACGTAACTGCAGCAATAGCAGCAGCAAGCAATGCATGGAGAGAGATCTGGCAGGTTAAATAGAGCGGCATATTAAGGAGACTCTGTTTGGTTGGTTGTAGAGCGGCAAGGGGGCGTTATGTATGAATGCAGCATAAGTGCTCGAGTTGACTGCCTGAACTAGCTCGCAGGCTTCGCCCCATATATGGACACAATGTGTGCAAATGTATTTAGTTTCCTATCCATGTGAACATGATTTAAGTGGGGGGGGACCTAACCTCCTCTAGGGGGCATGCTCCCCCGGGAATATATATTTTTAAATGTTGAAGTTAAAAGCATCAATCTGGTGTGACAGCAACATTAGAACTGTAAGCAGATTTTCTTTTTATAGGCCTCACGAACCTCCACCCCCTAAACCAGGGGTGGAGGTTCCCCACCCCTGGTTTAGAGTGATCCAGACGCAGACACAAAAAGATGATTTCCGGTCTTTTGCTGCAGTTTATAATGATGTTTATTTAGCTTTACATAACAAGGTTTAATTATGCTGTGTCAAAGGTTTGTGGTATGAGCATCTGCCGGGCAGGTGGAATCGGTGTGCTCTTCCTCCTGTGTCCTCGTCCTTTCCTGTGACCCCTTTTATACACCCGGTGCAGCTAAACCGCACCACTAAGTGTTCAAAATAGTATTGCACTATAAATATAAATAAAGTAAACACCAACAACACCCATAAAATGACTCCTACACACCGGCCCCTAATTCGCTTTAGTATGAAACAAAAACAATTAACAATAAAGGAGCTATGAAAAATTAAAATGGTGTGTTCTATGTGTTGGTATTTAATTCTTAATAATTGTTCAGTTTCTTTTCCCTTATTTTAAGGGTCATCAGTCTTTGCTGTACTTTATGTCTCAGCCTCTTGGAGTAGACATATCTCAACAAGTCCTCCAACTCATACGACCAAATCGGCCGATTGTTCAGGCCCTTATTACGACCAAATATGTTGTTTGTTCAAGCGCTTAATACATCCTATAAATACGTATTAAGGTTTTGCCCTCTAGTGCTCCCGTTGAATGCTAACGTTACAGATGGTAGTTTATTCACAAATAACCCTCTCTGTAAAATCCTAAATTGTAGGATAGTTTGGCCATTAAAGCACTTTTTGATTAGATTTCTGGCGAGAAGTGTATATTGTACTTTTAGAATCCACGTCCAGTCAATATGTAGGATCTATAGTTTGATAGATATTACGAAGATGATTTGAGGTATGCGGCAGCCTCCATGTAAAGTTATGGGTTGAAAACAGTATTTCCGGTCTCGACGTTTCCATAATAAAACCAATGATCAAATGATTTAACAGTGATATCTGCAGTGCTCTTCCACTAAAAAAACATCAGTTTATCCTAGTTAAACCACCAGGAGACACGAGTTGCAATTTCTTTGCTTTATTTCTCGGGGTATTCAGTTGTTGAGATGGTACCAGATTGATGCTACGACATTTGTTGGTTTAAATTGTGTACAATGCTTTTGTGTTTTTCCCTTTTCTCTTTCGATTCTGAGAGACACCTTTCTTTTTTCAGAGGTTTTGATCTGTGCCGCAATGCATTTCTGGATATGGTGTTTATATGATATGAAAAAGGAAAAACATTTTTTTTAAATAAAATAATACTTTATTCCGAGTGTTCTTGCTTCTCTCTTTGAAAGTCATCACATAACGGCATTGTAATACACGGTTCGGCTGCATTAAATATTACATATCTGCAGTAGATATTTATTTATAGAGCCCTGATCAGAAGACCTTTTGACAAACTGTAAGAAATGCCGCCAAAACTGAATATGTGACGTGGATCATAAATATATTAGCTATTAAACAACATCTTCCATTTCTTTTCACACAATACGTCTCCTTGAAGTATCAACACTAATTCGGCTGACTTTTATATTTGATCCAATCGGTAGATAGGTTATATTTACACTATAATCATTCAATCAATCAATCAATGTTTATTTATATAGCCCAATATCACAAATGTTACATTTGTCTCAGTGGACTTCACAGTGTGTACAGAATATCAGTATGACAATACGACACCCTCTGTCCTTAGACCCTCTGTCCTCAGACCCTCACATCGTACAAGGAAAAACTTCCGAAGAAAACCCACAGTTTAAAGGGAACATGGGAGAAACCTCAGGGAGAGCAACAGAGGAGGGATCCCTCTCCCAGGACGGACAGACGTGCAATAGATGCCGTGTGTAAATCGAAGAGATAATACATTTGCAACATAGGTATTCCAAATGTTTGGAAATGCATGTGTGTATAATAGGAAGATGAATCCACGAGGATGTCAACAATCCTGAGGAAGCCATCAGGGAAGTAGTGTGATGAGAGTCAGGCAGGACCGCAGAGACAGGTTCAGCCACGACTCGAAGTCCAGGACTCAGATCCAGTACTCAGGATAGAGGATCCAGGACACACGACCACAGCAACAGGATTAGCCTCGACTCAGGATCCCGGCGTATATATGGACACAAAAGAGATTTGGGGGAAACTGGATTAATCGGAACATGAGAGTACACAGGTACAAACAGACAGAAAGACGGAGTAAGGCCCCCCCAACAGTCCAAGCCTATAGCAGCTAAACTAACGTGTCTACGTACATGCACTCCCTTAGGATAGGTTGAGGGAAAAGGGTAGCAAATAAGAAGTAAGAAACAGAGGCGGAAAGGCACACGGGGAGAAAGGTCCCCACTGGAACCTTAATTGGAATTGGTGAGAGGTAAGGAGTAGGTCTGTGACTACGTTCCACACTCCCCGGCCGGGCTAGGCCTTCTCTGCAACCTGTTACCCTCTATTAGAACCTCGAGAGGTCAGAGAGGGGAAAGGTTTGGATAAAGTTTTAAATATAAGATCTAAGTTTTTAGGATTTAAGTGAAAGAGTAAGAACTAAAATGTATAGGTGAAGAGGCACAACGTATCTACGTCAATGCACTCTTATTAGATTCTTTTATTTTATCACTATGAGCTTTATCAAAAAGGAAGGTCTTAAGCGTACTCTTAAAAACGGATAGGGTGTCTGCCGCCCGAACACAAACTGGAAGCTGATTCCACAAATGTGGAGCTTGATAAGAAAAGGCTCTGGCTCCCATTGTACTTTTAGAGACTCTAGGAACAACCAACAACCCTGCATTCTTGGAACGCAATGCCCTAGTAGGACAGTAGGGTATAATGAGTTCTTTAAGGTAAGATGGCGCCTGCCCATTAAGGGCTTTGTAGGCGAGAAGAAGAATTTTAAATTCTATCCTGTGTTCTCCGGTGCACAGCTGATAGAAAGGGATTTTGTAGTTTTTAAAGATATTATTTACTACCTTTCCAACTCCTCGTACAGTTGACTGTTACAGGTCTATACAGGTTCATGGTACAATGCATAAGCTTCAAATCGAGAGACTGAAACTGTATTTTCCTTTACCGTTCTGTTTTAATTTCACAATAAAGTTAATAGTCATATTATGTTTGATATTATTGTGTTTTATTAAACTACACCACTGGTTGTTTAACCCGCACCGCCTAGTGGTTAAAGCACGTTATTGAATGTTGTTGTTGAATACGTTTTATTTGATGAAAACATTTAAATATTAAGAGTAGCCTACATACAAAATTGGGGGAAAGTAGAAGGCAAGATAGAAATATAGAATATAAAATATCAAGAAGATACTGTAGTGATCTCTACAATAAAACAATTTAGTGCAGGACGTCCAAAGATATAACAGGAGGATGTGCAAAACAGACAAACTAATAAGGCTTTATTTAAACATTAAAGAATACTTTAAGTTCAGGTCTTCTTTTGAATAAGAAAACAACGTTGGGGTTATCCACAGATAAATATGGAGTCTGACAAAGTGCTTAACGTCCAATATATTGCATAGTTTATTTTGGCACTTGACAATCACCTTCCCTGAATTTGACTCAGGTGTAACTAAAGTCTGATTTAAGGGTTGTTTATATTTCACATCATTAATCAGAATCTGAAAAGTAACTAAAATAAATGTAGTGGAGTAAAAATACCAGGTTAACCTCTGGGGTTAACCCGGGCTGGACCCGTCCAACTCCAGTTTTGGAAAGGCTGCCGTGGTTCCATTCCATTTCATAGAGCTGTGACGCTCGGCGTAACCTTGTCGCACTGCCACTCCAACATCCAATCACAGGGCTTGATGACTAATCACGGGGTTTGTAAGGCGGATGTTGTAGTCCCAAACAATAGCTGGGATTCTGGGTAGTGTAGTGTCTTAACTCCGAAAAAACTATTTGTTTCTCTGAATGGAAGGTTAAAAACACAAAAGCATTGTACACAATTTAAACCAATCAATATTGTATTGCAAGGATAAACTGATGTTTGTTAGTGGATGAGTAATGCAGATATCACTGTGTAATCATTTGACAGTGAGGGGAATATATCCGGTTTTATTATGAAAACTTCGAGACCGGAAAAACTGTTTTCACCCACGCTAACTTTACATGGAAGCTGCATACACGTTATCCTGGTGAGACCTCAAATCGTCTTCGTAATATCTATCAAACTATAGATCCTACACCTCAACTTGTGGAAATTGATGTGAGATATTGTACCAAAGAACTGTGATACATGTAAAAGGGCAGAAAGTCTTGTTGCAATTTCCAGACACTAAAAGAGGTCTGTTGAGTTCCCTGGTAATTATCAAATAGTAGCAGTTAAGTGAATACTGTTCAAGCAATACCTGTGTTTGTGTTTTATACTGATTTCTCTGTTTTGATCCTTTCATAAATGTGAGGACTAAAATGGCGAGAGACAAAGGGCTGTAAAAAAATAAGTTTTATTGCAGTGGGGGAGGTCGAGGTATGCAGCACAGGGTGAGTGGGCCAGGGGAGAGGAAATTCTGTTTGAGATCTCTGGCAGGCCAGGTTTTAAGGAAATCTATGTATCTTGAATAAGTATATGTTTGAGTTTATACATTCCTGTGTGTTAATAGTTGAAGGAACAAAAGGTACATTTTCCCTCTCCAATATAGAGAGGTTTTTTTTATAGATTTCTGAAACAATGTTCCCTTTTTGTTAGAAATAGATGAGCACAATAGTTTTTTCTTTGACTGTTTACCTGTTTATCAAAATAGGGTTTTAAGCTATTTGTGAAGAAGGAAGATGCAGAATTAAGGGTGATTTCTGTTTGGAGTGTAAAGATTATCCCTGATAATGTTTTCTGGGTTAAACCATCGATAGGCTTTACAAATGGGGAGGGGCATTTTCCTTGAGTTTTAATGGGGTGCCTTCCCAACACCTGTGGCTTTCAAAGCTGCCAGACGCTGATTTCCCTGTGAGATAGCGTTTTGGTATCTCCCCAATGAAACGCCACCCCTTCTTTTGTATTAGGGAAATGTTTTTCTGGTGGTTAGTCCTCTCTTCATGCAAGACGAATAGGATGTCCGCAGGGCGTGAATAAGGGCGGGAGTACTCCACACATTGCTTATATGACTCTTTGAATTGTATAAGTAATGTATTATATTATATCGTATTGCATTATACTACTTTGTTTAATTAAACGGATTATTGTTTAACTGGTATCCTGGTGTCTTCTAATTCCTTCCCTGTTATGATTTCAAGCAGGACTCGTCAAAACAACACGCGGTGAGGAGTTGGGTTGTAAAACCCCCACCTCGCAACAAACTGGACGTGGATTCTAAGAGTACAATATACACTTCTCGCCAGAAATCGAATCAAAAAGCATTTTAATGGCCAAACTATTCCACAATTTAGGATTTTCCAGAGGGTTATTTGTGAATAAACGTCCCTCCGGAGCGTTTGCAATGAACGGGCGTGGTAAGAAACAACATACACTTTAAAACGTGTCTCTGGGTCGTAATAAGGGCTTGAACAATCGGCCTATATGGTCGTTTTTTGTAGGAGGACTGGCTGACATATCATGATTTGCAGTTCTGAGGTTGAAACAGTCGTGTTGACATCCCGTCCAGCGCTGAGAGAACCTGTGGGTTATATTTTCACCCGATTAAAGCAGCCCTCTCTGCCTGAGCTTTAATTCGAGCAGAGTATATAGATGATGCATGTGATGAAGAAACTGGTTTTGTGTTTTGACTGTCCACCTTCAGAGAACCACACATTGACATCTTGTATGAATCCATCAAATATTTGCATCTTTTGTTGCAGCCACTGCCTTTAGGCGCTTTCACACCGCAGTCATTTTCCCACAAAGGTTCATCAGAACTTAGTTCATGAGAACTCTTGAAAATAATGACAACTTCTTAACCTGCTGACTAATCATAAGAGAAATAACTAGCTGGCCTCAGCAATAACAGCCAGGATAGGTGTAGTACAACAGACCTTTGACAGAAAGTTAACTTTGCAGTTGTGGGATTGAGTGGTGTATTGATGACGTACTTTTGTAGTTGGACCCGGAAGTTAGCATCGCAAGGGCACCCTCGACTAAAACCAATGTGATTACTCCATTGGTTTCCCGAATAAGCGTCAGATGTTCACCAGTGAGGTATTTAATGACAATACCTCGTTGAACAAATAGTAACAATCTCTTCAGTGTGTGTTAACCGCAGACCTTATTTCAGGCATCTAATACAATAACACGTACAGTAAACTGAGAGCGGTTAAAATGATAACTCGTTTCTGAGTTTTACGATTCATTACTGCAATGCACCACAGAGCTTTGACAGACAGTTTGACTTTGCATTTGTTGAATAGAGTGGCGCAGGGATGACGTGTTTCTGTAGTCCGACCCAGAAGTTAGTATCGCAAGGGCTCTCAACAAAACACGATGGGATTTTTCCAACATTTCTTGGAATATTGCTGAAAATAAGATATTTGGCAAACAGACTATAATAATACTTACAACTTTAACATTAAGCTATTGTGTTTGCCGTAATTATGTTTAATTGTCTCATTTAGCAATTTTTTAAATCCTCTGGAGCAGAGAGAGGAGCTGTGGATTATTGTTATTATCTGTTTCTTAGGGTCAAAAACACTAAACTCACAACTCAAACTGAAAGCGTTTTAGTTGGTTTAATAAAAGAGCATTTTTAAAATATCCATAGCACCAAATTGCACCTTGAATTTCAGGGGGGGCGCGGGGCTCCGTTGGCGGGGCGGCAGCCTACCCCACCTTTAAGTAATTAGATGTATACACCAGGGTTTCCGCTAGGATTTTTCTCGCCGGTCAAATGTCCGGGCAGAATTTATTTTACCGGACTAATTTGAAACTTACCGGTCATATTTCAATAATAAAATAATAGTTGTGTAGCAGGTTTCCATTAGCAGGTAATTACCGGACTATGAGCAGATATGCTTCAGTTTAAAACTCAGTTTCAAGGGTCTCATTTTTATATTGCTTCAGTTATAATCGTAACAGATCGAAAAATTCAGATTCATTTTTTCCATAAATGATTCCACAAACAACAAACAACATAATTATTACATTCAAACAAACTACTTGTAGTAGATAACGTACATTATTCAGAAGTTTACATCAACTTTGAATAATAACACGGGAGAAACGGAGCCTCTCTTTTCCCCTCTCTCTCCTGACAGCACGGTCAGTTTCTCATGCAGCTCCTGCAGCCCGCTAAACAGAGGGCGGGGGCTTCAGGTGCTCATGCAGAGCTGCGGTCTCGGTCAGACTCAGTGCTGATCTGATCTCTCTCTCGCGTCCGGTTACACTTCACTCGCGGTTCATGTCCATATCGATCAGATCCAGCTCACCTGATCGGCCTCTCTAGAGAGCACCGATCAAACTATTAAGAGTGAATATCGGCCGATCATGACCGGCGGCCGATCGATCGGAGCCTCCCTAATTATTACCAGACATTTTGACCGTCAGGTTTTGAATTACCGGTTTTTTATAAATTTTACCAGCCTAAAAACCGGCACTTACCGGCTAACGGTAAACCCTGGTCTACCATCACCAAACGGGCTGAACAGATGGTTGAAGATGTGTTTTACCCTCTTAAGGATTTTTTAAATCTGTTTCCCCAGGACGTAACACAAAGGAATCTCCTGGTAATAACATACGGCTACGCTAAAGCACTTCCTGCAATCCTGAAGAAAACAGGATCGATCGCAGCTGCTGAATGTATTCAACACGTTCTACAATGTCTACAATCTGTCCCTGCAGTGGGATAGCATTCAGAGCTCCTCTGCCATCAGTGAAAACAATTGCACAACATAGCAATATGACTTGATTGAGGAATTCAAGAGCAAAGCACATTCCTGTACTGAAGTCTCAAAACTAAAGTATGTTCCTTTGCAGGAGGAACATCTTTGTTTTGTATTTATAATGTACATCATTGTGTTTGGTCTTGGAACTCATATCCATTGATTACACTGCAATGAATTACATGTTTTGGAAGCTTAAGAAACATGGAAAAACGTCTAAAACAACAAGGGTACCTGCTTAAATATAACAACGTTTTTTTTTATTGTATGCTCTCATATAAATATTAGATTTCACACACTTGTGTGATATTAAAAGTCGATGTGGGGGCATCACCAAGACCAAGACAAGTTGGAATGAACACAAAGCAGTACTGTGAAATGTATGTCCATGTTTCAGACATATATCTAACTTGGGTTTTTTGTGACGTACTAGATAATTGTATCTCTTTGGGCCTCAAGCAATAACTTCAAAGACACCACAAGAAGTTTGGGGGGATCTTAAGTGGAACACTTAGATTATCCACATACAATTCACACATCTGCAACCAAGAGGCTCCCAACATACTTCCTGTTAAGGGCCACAAACCAAAGAGTTTGAAACCAATGGATTCATCATTCAAAATGCTTAGTTAATAACAGGGTTAGTAAGGCAGGACGCAAATGCAGTTTCAAAGAGGGGAGGGCAGGTTTCAAATGTATGACAGAAGTGAGCTTTTTTAATTAAGCCGTTACCAGCAACAACTAAAACAACGTAAAGGGCAGGTCAGGGGATTCAAAGAAAAAGTACCAAACAAAAATGCTAGGGACAAACCAGGATGAACGACACCAACCTTGACAAGAACAACAAGATCAGGGGAACGGTGTGGGTACAATGAAGACGGACTGACAATAGAACACGAGGACAGGTTTATGTAGAGACAGGACTAATTAGACTGTCAACACCTAGCTGGAGAGGGCACTAAAGACACAAGGGTGATCCCACATAGGTGGGAAGAATCAAAGCGGTGCAAACAATTACAAATGCGGGGAAAACACAACAGATATTGTCCTTAAGTACAACTTCAAGGTACTTTAAAACTTAAACTTTAAAGGACTATATTCTTCTTGCTACTTAATACGTCCACTCCACTACATTTTGGAAGCCAATATTGTACTTTTTACTCCACAAAATAATAATGATACAATCTCAAATACATTTTCAAAGGAAACCCAACAGATAAGGCCCTCAATCCTATCGAGCCGTCTCTGCGTCGGGGGAAATCACTACAGATTTGGCCTCAACTTTGTGCCACACTGTATCAGGTTTAGGGGTCTACTTAAACTATCGCAAGAGTTATGACCTAATATAAAGGCCGTCTGAACGGTGAAATGTTATCTAAGAGGATACCTTTAAATCTTCTGCTCAGTGTTATCACACTAATCTTTGTCCAGGAAAAATGGGCTGTAGTCGGAGCAGTTATCTGCTAGCTTACCCTTTTTTAGATAAAGGAAATGTTTGCCTCCATCATAAAGTTGGACATGTTGAAACTCTCATGAGTCTTGAAAAAGATTAATGGAGGCAAATATGTTCTGCATCAAAGCATATCTGAGTTACAGTCGGATCATAGATGCTCATATAATTCAAGCAATACGTTCTTAATTACCTTGTTGTTTTTAACTCTTTACCAGATGTGTCTTAATATCCGTAATAGCCTTGTTTCTTCTTATTCTCAGTCTATGTATACCTCCTGCTTTTCGTTACGTGTGTGTGTGTGTGTGTGTGTGTGTGTGTGTGTGTGTGTGTGTGTGTGTGTGTGTGTGGTGTGTGTGTGTGTGTGTGTGTGTGTGTGTGTTGTGTGTGTGTGTGTGTGTGTGTGTGTGTGTGTGTGTGTGTGTCAGTGAGCATTTGCAGTGATGGATGAGGGGGAGTGTCCAACTCCCATCTCCCCGCCCCCCGCTTCAATGTTGATCTCATGTTTCCCATCTTTAATGCACTCTGTATTGTTAAACGATCTCTTGTGTTTTGAACCTCTTCTCAACAACCCTCTTTTTCTTCCATTGTCTTTCTTTATTCCCTTTGCTAGATTGTATACTTCTTTCATCTCGAAGTGCCACTCCATCAATCTTTCCCTGTCTGTTCACTGATATCTACCTCATTCTTCCTGTTTATACTGTTTAGCTTAATTCACCCTCATGTCCTGCTGTTGCTGCAGTGGAATTCTCTTTCAACACGTGTAGCTACCTTGTGAATTAGTTTTGCATCGGATTATTGTTACAGGTTATCGCATCGGCAAGTACTGGATCCAAACACTCTGGAGGGGCTAGTAAACAAAGTGTGGTTTGACGTTCAACTGCACTTTGGGCGCAGGGGAAATTAGGGTAATCGGCAGCTCAAACCCTCGTCTTTCACCTACTTCTTCTTTTCACCTCCACCTCGTCTTTCACCTCCAGACGAAAACGGGCTAAAGTATGCAACGCTGACCTTCAATGAGACACAAAAAACCACAACGACCCGCAGACGAGAAATAAAGAGAGCACAAGGGGATTGTACCACCATTCAAAAGCTTTCTGATGCGGGTCTTGAAAGCAGAGAAATTATGACCGTTAGTGGCCACAGGTGCGAAAGCTCTCTCCAGAACTACTGGTAGCCGAATCTCGGGGACCGTAGAAAGTGGAGCAATATTCTCGCCACGCCAAGCAACAGCCTACACTGTAAAACTTAACAGTACATCTTAATAAAGGAAGTAAGTTAACATAACTTAATCCTCCCCAAAAGTTGGAGTGACTCATTTCCATGACATTAACCAAACTCAAAAATAAATGTTTAAGTTATGACTCAGTTGTTTTGAGTGCAACTTCATTTATTGAGTTTTAAGCATAGTTATTATGATTCTAGTTCCAGACTCATTTTCTTTGAGTTGAATTATTTTAAAATAAGTTCAAAAACCTTGCTATAATGCTCAGTGCCGTTTAGAATATTTAATTTAATTTCACTGATCATTATATTGTGCTCAAGTAAATCAATGCATTCACCGTTATAATGGATATGATGATATGAACAAGTGTATGTTCATTTTCAAGCAAAAATGACAGTCGTTTTATTTTTATACCATGTGAAATGTGAATGGGAGGTTTTTTGTATTCGGGAAAGTTTGTTGCATTCTGCCCAGTAACAGTGGAAAGTGCACCTCTTTGCACTGCACTGAGACAGAGGACGTGACCGCCGAAATTATTAACCGAGTCATTTTCAAGATTGAGTTACAATGATAAACTGGAGTGGCAAAGGATCAGCTGAATGACCCGCAAGTGCTTCATCCAAAAGGACAGGAGGATGCACTTTGTGTTTCAGTGATTTATCATCAAAGGTAGGCCTAAGTCATTTTCAATGTGGGCCGCCGTGCCGACTTAATTCATTTGTAATTGTTGCTTGGCTGTGGGTGCCCTGTCATGATAGGTATTTATAAAATGGTGTTGTTCTGTGAGGTAGAGGGTCGCTGTCATTGATGCGTTTTGCACCCCGGACCACTGTTTTGATATTCCGCTGTGACGTAATATCTCTTCTTTTTTTTCGAGGGAAGAGGGGTCAGAGAGCCTAGGTATAAAAGTCACGGCTCGCCACTGTTTTAGTTATATTAGGTCTTAAAGTGTTTGCATAAATTAGGACGTGGTCTCTGCAGTGAGTTGTTCTTCTAGCTTTCTGTCTCTCTGCTAGTAGCTCCATTAGCTCAGTAAACTCCAGGATGCTACAGGGGCTCAACTGCGAGGCTGATCCGGGGAACATAACTTGAACTTGTTGATGTGTTTGTTGTGTTGGTGCCTGGTGGGGTATTCTTCATTTAAATATCGGACTTATCTTATGGCCAGTGGCGGCGCCAGGGTATGGCTGGGGTAGGCTACAGCCATACCAAGAAATGGCTTAGCCCTACCTTAGCCCGACCATGAACAATTATGTTAAAGTAAGCATGTTGAGAACACGGATTGCGAAAATCTACCGGTCGTGTCCACAACACACAAACTGATCCTGCTGTAACAACAAGTGCACGTTACTGACGCAATATGGTTGAGACCATTCGGGCTTATGCTAGAGGGGTGCAAGGAATAGTCTAAGTAGTGGGGGAGTTTTATCAAATCAAATCAAGTTTTATTTATATAGCACATTTATAAACGATGTTTGGTCGAGCCAAAGTGCTGTACATATAATAAAATGTGCCTACAGTAGAGACACTTTACAGCAAATACAACAGCACAGATTATACACTAAAGGTGTGGACATTCTCTCGCGTTATAATATCAGCGCGGCCGCGGTCAGATCAAAATGCCTCCGAATGCAATTTGAACAGACCTACAGCCAATCAGAGCAACGAAACGTTGGGTCTGCTGCGTCATGCATTACTGGTTCGTCACGCTCACAGTGAAAAGTCCCCAAACTCGCGCCGAGTAAATTGCAGACAGACAGCAGAACTTCTAGGATTAATTGTATATTTCGGATGGATAGATTTGTTCTTAAACGCCCTCGCATTGAGGTACAAGTCGAACAGGTACCAGAGTCACACGACCCACCTGAAGAGTGAATAGTGAGTTTTGAATGTATTTTGTAATAATGGGTCATTTGAAAAAGTGTTTTGTATGACAATAGAGATACTACATTTATTTTGGGGGGCGCCTTTCAAAACACCCAAGGACACCTTACAGGGTTACAGATTTACAATTTACATTTACAATTTTACCTTACAAATTAAAACAGTGGATTTAGTTTAGTATCAGCTGGGGTAAGACAAGACAAACAACAGGAGATACAGGCTACCTGTTGTGTGCTGTGTCTGTCTCTCTCTGTTTACCTGTGTCTCTGTCTCCCTCCCTCTCTCTCTCCGTGTCAATTCTATATGCCAACTTTTCTTGTTTCTGCCGCTGCGTAGCATGTTGTAACAACGTGGAATTAGCAGAATAGGCTATTGTATTGTTTAACTCACACCTGTTGTTCTCGATGTAATTTAGCTGATAAAAGGAGACTAATAAAAGCCTCACGCGTGCGTTTCACTGTCAAGGGGTGCGATATAACGTATATGTAATTACATTACAAATACTGACTTGAGCCCCACCACTGTATGGGTTAGCCCTAGCATAGATTACCCAACAAAAATACTCTGACACCGCCACTGCTTATGGCTCTGCGGTTAAAACAGACCGTCCCTGAATGCAGTTTCTTCGGTAAGTGAAATTCAAGCACTTTATTTCTTACTGGTCTTTTTATTCAGCTAAGCTACATCTGTGCTAACGATGCTATCCGAAGAATACAAGTTACAACATATTAGAGAAGTGTAAAACATTAAGAAGGATTATACTGTAGAACAACGGCTTCTGTGTGAGGTTGGTCAAATAAGGTCATCCTCGTACATTAGTTTGTTTGCTAGTTAGGTAACTGTATGCATTGATATTGTTGATTTAAAGTCGCTATGCTGGACGATGCAGACAGCTAACGTCACAGTAGTGTTGAAGAGCAGCGTAGGGGAGAGAGGGGTAAATTGAGCCAGTGGGTAAATTGAACCACCCCCTGTAACTTGGCAACGCCTTACAGTTGCAATCATGTGACCAGAAATTATGCAAGCTCCTCCCATTTCTCCTTGCCTGTGAAAGAGAGATGCTCATTGAGGTCTGGTATGTAAACATTTTTACAAAAAAAGTGTTTTGCTTGTCAAAGTACATTTTCTAGATGTCAGCTATATCGGCTGTCATGTCAAAAAAAAATTATCCAGGTTTAAACACTTATATTGTATAAGTTGATGTGTTAGCAGCGTATTAAACCATATGTGACCTGCTCCATCGAAATCAGTGGCATTGACCCGAAGACACATTTTGAGTTGTATACACTGTTGGAAAGAGGAGATTCCTAGCTTTCTAATGATATCAGGATTGTTGTTGTACTCCAAATATTAAGCGAAATATGTCACATTATATAACGACTGTCACCGAGTCATCATTTTGAGAAAAAGGCCTTTACAGTTTCCTCTTCTCTGGAATCCATCGATCTGATTGGTTATTAGCAAATGATCAAAATACTACGGAGGGAAGATATTTTTGTCTGGAGGGGATACACACACATCGTGTGTGTATGTGTGTTTGTGTAATTTTGCGTTTGTGTGTATTGTGTTTGTTTCCCGGGGAAAACACTCACGAGAAACACCGGCTGTTGTTATGCCTGCTGTGACATCAAGTTACTCCGTTCTCCGCTTGTAATTATGCCGTTACAAGCTTCACAGTTGTATTTATCCTCTGAATTTGCCGAAACAAGTTTAATATTCTGAAAGCCAATACTTTGTTTAATTGAAATCAGATGAAAACAAACTGTAACGGACCCTGCCGTGTTATCTATGATTACTATACTCTTACGTTCATAATGTCAGCCGGAGGGAGGGGGGGCAGCGCTGCGGAAGAGCGGATTGCGAGTGAGAGGTGTCTTCGTCCCTTTGCAAGCTTCAAACACGTATTTATCGTGTGATTTTGGAAATAAAAGTTTCATATTCTGAAAGCCAAGACTTTGTTTGTTTAAAATCAAACAAAACACCCGAACCCCGAAAAAATAGTTTTTTTACGTAAATCCACGTTTATATTGAAATGAGCCGTTGCGACTTCCGACTGATTTCGACAGAGCGGGTCACATATGAATCATTAAGCTAAAGATGACTCTGAATTTTTAAGCTAGGCTATTTTTTCTAAAATGCTGGCTATGGGGTAAAGTGAACCATGGGCCTTGGGGTAAGTTGAGCCAGTGGTTAAACTTACCCCACCATGAGGCAAAAATTGAGTTAAGTGTAAACAGTCTTAAATTGAACTTTAATGTATTATTAAAAAACATATTTTAAACAGTGTAGAAAAGCCATCATGCCAAGAACATACAACCGAAAAACAAGCTGGGGCTCGACACCCCTTGAGAAGATGAAGAGAGCAGCCGATGAGGTCAAACGTGGAAAATCCATTAGAGCAGTGGCCAAAGAGAGAGACATTGACAGGACAACCCTACGCAGATACATTAAAAAGAAAGAGGAAAAGGAAACAGTAGGGTACAGTTGGACAGCACAGGCAAAGAGAGTCTTCACAGAGGAGATAGAGAAGGGGCTTGCAGTCCACATAAAAAAACTGGCTGACCAGTTCCATGGCCTTACTCCAAGGAAATGCCGTGAACTGGCATTTGAACTGGCAGACAGAAACAACATATCTGTCCCCAACAACTGGGTGGAGAGTAGTTGTGCAGGTAGGGGTGTAAGAGAAAACATGATGTAGTATGTCAACTAAGGCTAAATGATGAAATAAATTGTATTTTATAGGTCGAGATTGGTTCAAAAACTTTACGGCACGCCACCATCTTTCCTGCCGTATGCCAGAAGCAACATCCATGGGAAGGGCTACAGCCTTCAATAAAACTACAGTGGGGGAATTCTTTGACAATCTGGGCAAAGTGATGGACAGGTGACAGAATTTACTTTTGATAACATTCATAGTGCATTGCATGTGTTACTAGCCGCATTTTCATATCTATTTATTGCTATTCTGTTGCAAATAATTTTCCGTTAGCCTACCTGTTAGGTTTAATTATTCTGATCTGTTTATTTAATGTCCTCTCTTTGATTTACAGGCATAAATTCCCTCCAAATAGGATTTACAATGTTGATGAAACTGGTGTCACTGCAGTGCAGAACCCAAAGCAGGTTGTCACAGAGAAAGGGAAAAAGCAAGTGGGCGCCATCACATCAGCTGAGAGAGGAGAGCTGGTGACTATTGTGTGTGCGATCAACGCTGCTGGGAATGCAGCACCTCCAATGTTCATCTTCCCAAGGGCTAGATATAAAGACCACTTTATCACAGGAGCTATTGGTACCTCCACCAGATCAGGATGGATCAATGAAGAGACCTTCACTTTGTTCCTCGAACATCTCGTTCGGCATTCTAACTGCTCCCCTGACCATCCCATTCTACTCATCCTTGATAACCATGAGGCTCATATCTCCCTAAGGGCAGTCGATATAGCGAAGAGCAACGGTATTGTTCTTCTGACCATTCCACCTCACACATCCCATCGCTTGCAGCCTCTGGACAAGACCGTGTATGGTCCATTCAAGACCTACTATAATAAAGCTCTCGATGGGTGGATGAGATCCAACCCAGGCAAAACAGCCTCAATATACAATATTGCCGGATGTGTATATGAGGCTTTCCTGTCAGCAATGACACCACGAAATGTCATTTCTGGATTCAGGTCCACAGGGATCTACCCATACAATCGAGATATCTTTCCTGATGCAGAGTTTGAGCCATCCATGGTGTCAGACAGGCCAAACCCTGAGTCACATTCTGCCGCTCGAGATCATTCAACCACTGCAGATGATCCACCCACTGCCTCGATTTTTTGTCAAAGCACTTCAGATATTCATTGCTATGGGGATGTTAAGAGCATTCCATGGAATATAACAAAGAGTATCTCGAGCCGGTTTCTGAAACTTACCTACCCCACCTTTAAGTGGTAAGATGTATGCAATTGTATCTTTTAGCATGTCAAAAAAAGAAAATCAATTAAATCAAACTTTATATTAAAATATTTGAAAAACTAAACTTGTATTTGGTAAGTTATTCATTGTTTATAGTTACCTTTAAGATTGTTTGTAGGTATGCCCAGGTTTAAACTAGAACAAATGAATTGGTCAATTTACCCAACAGTGGTTCCATTTACCCCCTGACCCGGGGCAAGTTGAGCCACAAGACCACTTTGTTGGTAATATTTTCACTGCCCTTGATCAAATATTCATTCTTATCATTGCCATTGATAGGAGACATCCTGCATTATAGGTGTCTGCTTTCATTTTTACTCTGTCATTTCTCCTTGCTTAGAGGACAGCATGACTACAACATGGCTCAACTTACCCCACTCTCCCCTACTGTATATGAGATTAACCTCACTATAAGATCTGTGTATCTGAAAAATATGAATCTCACATTTCCAGATGGTTCCAGAAGTAACGTTAACGTAGATATTGCAATATGGTTTATTGAGCTGGAGTTGATTATTAAAGCTTACTGGTTAACGTTACCATCATAATAAACAAACAAACACAAACGTTGTTGTTTTTATTAATATTATTACCAATACTTACTAAGCATTATCATTACACTGGAGAAACCGACTTATTGTGGCAGCAGAACGTGAACATGTAACTTAATGCCTGCATTTAAGGACGAAAAATAGCTCAGTCAATGCTTTAGGAACAAGGACATTATTTGTTTGAATATTAGATATGACTTTGTGTGCTTCTGTGACAATTAAGCCTATTAATTGCATTACATGTGTTAAAGATGTTTGTCTTTTACCCTTACATGTGTGTTACAAATTAATGTGAATATAGCAGCAAATGTTCAACAAAGATCGCTAAATGGGTGGCGACAGCTTTACCATGGTGGAGGATGAGGGGCTGCGTGATATAATTTGAGTCGCATCCAACTACTGCACTTATGAATTGCCTTCCAGAGCCACCACTGTGTCGAAAATACACAACTTGTATGAAGTCCAAAAAGCGAAAGTAGAGGAGGATTTAAGAAAGACTTCCACAGTTGCGCTCACCGGAGACTATTGGACTTCACTCAGTAATGGCCGTTACCTCGGGGTCACAGCGCATTATTTTGACCCACAGTGGGAACTTCAGTCTCACGCTTTGACAGTTATGAAAACAGAAGAGCGGCATTTCTCCGACAACTGCGCCGACACACACATAAACACACATTTGGCGCGTTCACACCGGAGTACTTTTCCCACAATAGTTCATCAGAACTCTGATATATTTGCGTTCACACAAAAAAGCCCCCTGAACTAAATTAGTTCATCAGAACCATTTTTACCCCCTTTTCAGTCCCTGCTCTATAGCTTTCTATAGCTGTGTGGGTATGTGCTAGAGAGCAGGGACTTTTGTGGGAGAAAAAGGTTCGTATTTCTGATTGGCTGGGCGGATTGCAAACCACGCCCCGTAAATCTCTGAAAAAGTTTTGGAAGCCGCCATTGTATTTGCTCGCATTAAAAGCTCAGCGCAGCGTACCAACGAAGAGATTACTTTTGTGAAAGCAGTTATGGCAGCACCAAATAAATCAGCAGAGCGGTGGAATGATGATGATGTGTCGGCGCTTCTGGAGATTGTTGGAGCAAGGAGTGGTCTGAAACCCACCTCGGCTCCGCGTGTTCTTTGATGAGCATCTCAGATTTATAAAAGAAGGAATTCAAAGCACCAGATAAAGGGTTAAACAATAATCTGCTTTAATGGTAAACAACAATACAATACATTTTAAAGGGGGATCCCCTGCTCTGTTCCCAATGCCGGGAGAACTTACCATCTTGACAGGATGAGGAAAAGAGACCGAACACACAGACACAACAGGAGATATGTAAGATTTCACTTCTGGGCGAGCTAGCCAGTGAGTTGGCAGTTCTCCATTGGCCAGTTTCACTTCTGGGCGAGACCCTAGGCAATGAGTGAGCAGTTGTTGATTCCGTGTGTGTGTGTGTGTGTGTGTGTGTGTGTGTGTGTGTGTGTGTGTGTGTGTGTGTGTGTGTGTGTGTGTGTGTGTGTGTGTGTGTGTGTGTGTGTGTGTGTGTGTGTGTGTGTGTGTGTGTGTGTGTGTGTGTGTGTGTGTGTGTGTGTGTGTGTGTGTGTGTGTGTGTGTGTGTGTGTGTGTGTCCCAACAATGATTTGGAGTCATGGCAGAACGCACACTCATTCCATGACTTCCTTCTATGCTCCCCCTCCCCCATCAGTTTAATACACACAGCTCCACACACCCTTGGCATTTTAAAGATATGTCTAAGATATAGTTGTTTATAGTTGACTAATACAAGTAATACATGTAAGTTACTTTAATATCAATAATAACTAGGAAAACATTACCTCTGCTCTCAAGCAGTGAAATAGTAGCGCACACTCATGTTTACCATGCAGCGTTCCAGAGATCAGAGCTGTCTAAATAAAGATATCCCCTGCTCACATCTTACTTCCAAATACAAAGGTTTTACTTCTCATATTTCCAGCTTCTTGTTACACAGACTGCCATTATTGATACAAAGTAATTAAACACACACATATACCCAAGACATGTAGACTTCCCTGATACTTTACATGCTGTGTGTAATGAAGAATGTCTCCTCCCCTACCTCTCTAGTCTTCTGTCATGAAAAGCTGCTTCTACTTCATACAGAGTAATTAAACATGTTTAAGCCAACCACGCCACAATGTTGTAGCAATTTAGTACCCACACATGAAAAAATAAAACAGAGAGAAATCAATAAAACACAAACAGGTACAGTTTAAGCAGTAATTATCGCCATGTTTTCCAAATAGTATAACTCTACCAGCATGTTTTAACGCACACTCATTTCATCATGCAGCCCCTCACAAATGTCACATGTTTTTTCCCTCTGAAAGCTATGTGAATTATTTAACTAACAAAGGTTAACTGTTCCCATACCCTAAGGCAGGGGTCGGCAACAGGCGGACCGCGGTCCGGATCCGGACCCAGGCGCCGACCTATACGGACCCGGAGCTATAATCAATACATTAATAGGGGATTTTTCGGCGCCTCCCGCTTTTTTAACGCTGATTTGGGTGACTTGTGTAATTCGTGGAGAACCGAAGAGTTTTCGTTTTGGGGGTGGGGGGGAGGGAGTCAGTCCGACAGACGGACAACTTCTCACTTAAAAAAAGAAGAAGAAATCTAGACCGCAAAAATAATTAAACAAGCGAGTACCTGTTTTTCCTGGCCAAGGACAGGTTCATGAACACAACATGAGCGTAACGTGTCTTCACGTGGTATATGCCTCGTCTGAAAGGAGTGCTGACAGAGAGCACCGGAACGTCGTTCCAGCCCTTAAAATATTGCAATACCCATAAGGAGCCGTACACATGCCGCAGTATTTGCGTGGCTGTGTCTTTTTGTTGTAAGCACAGTGGCGATCTGTTGTTATTAGCATCTGGTTAGCTAGCTATGCTAACAAATTTAAAGAGCTTTTCTACAACCAGGTGGAAGAGAGCTCTCTCCTGAGAGGCTCAAATAACCTCAGCTCAGTGAGGTTAAGGCACAGCTTGATATGATCATTATAGTTATTAATGAGACTAAATGAAAAACAGGTATAAAATACTATATGACAGTAACAAAAAAGTTGTTAAAAATAACAAGAATAGAGTTTAAAAGGAGAGTGATTTGTAAAATATCCAAAAAGGAAAATATGCTACAGTTCTGTTTCATATGGGTGTTGAGAGATGTATCCATAGATCTCTTAATGTTGCTCTCAAAGTGCACCACATTGATGCACAATATTTAAACATTTAACATATCCACAGTATTTAATGTTAATTGACAATAAATATTGTTGTTTTTGTACTTTCTTTATTTGATTGGCAGTCAGTTGTTGATTACATGCAGACGTTGATAAAGCTACAGGTCACTTCAATATATATCACACTAATTCATGAAGCAACTTAGACATTTTGATGTTCCGGACCTTTGCATGGGAAGATTTTCTCTAACTGGACCTCGTTGAATTTTAGTTGAAGACCCCTGCCCTAAGGCCTTCCTCTGAAATGTATTCCACCCCAAAGTCAACTTACTTGGAATGAATACATTTATTGATAATCCAGGCCGACTATTGTCTCCAGGCCTCTTTATGAGCCTTGCAGGAAATGAATCATTAACTAACAAGACTTTAACTGTATTATATCTGAGGAAGATCTCTCTTGGAGTTCCCCTGTTAATTGCAAAAACCATTGATGATTAACAAAGAGACTCATGGGCCCCTCTTGATATCTGGAAACTGCAACAAGACTTTCTGCCATTCAAATTTAACACACTTCTTATATATCAGGTGACATAATAAAATGAATATACCAGAAATACGCTGTATTAAACTTTCTGCTATACTGTATTTCGGTAAAGTTAGCGGCCATGGGAATAGTCCACAGCGCTAAGTCATGCCGGGATAAAATAAAGAAACTGAAGCAGGACTGCAAAAAAATAAAAGTCCACAACAACAAGAGTCACGGTGTGTCTGCTGCTGAGTCTATCCCTACATCTGGGACAGTCAATTTTGTATTATTATTATATATATATATATATATATGCCACTGTTATTAATACTGACACATAACTTTGCACTAAGGCAGGGGTGCCCAACCAGTCGATCGTGAGATGTGTCTAAAAATAGAACAACAATGTTCTGTTTTATCGTTAATGTCCTTCAACATAATCTTCCTGTGCCAGAATAATGCACTTGAACGCATCAAAGCTTTGTGATTGGCCGGCGTGACCCCATGTGTCGGGGCGTGGTTGGTGGGCAGTGAGCAGTGCACTAGTTCGCTGAAGTTGTCCGTGTCAACGGGAGTGATAGTCTTGACGCACAAGACCACAATTATGGCAGAAGCCAAAAAGCCCAAAATATATAATTTTCACTCCGAGTGGGAGGATGATTATTTTTGTATCTATTCCAATTCAAAGTCCATCTGTCTCATCTGCAATGCGAGCGTGGCTTTATCGAAGAAGGGTCATTTAGGAGCGGCATTTCAAAACACTGCACAAACGCTACGAGACGGAATTCCCTCCTAATTCTGCCCTACGCTCCAAAAGGGGAGGGGCCTGAGAGGACAGCTGAAGGGGAGGGGCCTGAAAGGACAGCTAAATGCACAGCAGTCCATTTTCACCAGGCCCAACAACAAGAGCAAGGCTGCTACCATAGCATCTTAACGTGTCAGTCACGTTCTTGCGAAACACATGAATTCTTTCAAAGATGGCGAAGTTGTGAAAGAAGCATTCCTGGAGGCTGCCGACGTGCTTTTTAGGGACAGTAAAAATAACAAGCATTTCAACAGGTTTTTGATAAAAACTCAAGTTGGATACCGTTATTAATCAGCTGTAAGTTTTAGTTTGTTTGAACTTATTCATTATAATTATTGTACAAAATGGTATAAGAATGCAAACATTAAGATCTGTTCTGTTTAAATTGATTATAGTCTATTATCAATTCAGGTTAAGAAACTAGTGTTGCCAGCATCCTATTTTAAAGGCATTTCTTTTGATATTCTACTCAAATGCAACAAAAAAAGGGTTTGATTCTATTAATTTTGTCTTTTTATTGCACTTTGGCAGCAGATTCCTGAGTAGCTTCAGATCTGAGTTGTCTTATTAGTAAGCCTAATTTATACTTTTGTAGCAACACTGTTTTTATATAATGGCAAAGAAAGGGTTCAGAGTCTTTTCTTTTTGTCCTGTGTCATATGTGGCAGCACAGTTCAATGTTTCTTGAAGACATTACCCACTGTAGTATGTGACGTGTGAATAAACTCCAACTATCCACAACACTGTTGTGTAACTTCAGTTAAATACTTGTGTGTAGATTAGAAAGAGGTAAGATAAAGGATCTGCAGTATTTTATGAAGTATTAAACGTACAGAGGTCAGTTTTATACAAGTAGAAGTGTGTATTTACCTGGCTGTCAGTAATGATCTCTATTTGGACTGGTAGATCTCGGCAGACTGGCAACTTTAAAAGTAGCTCTCGGTTCAAAAAAGGTTGGGCACTCCTGCACTAAGGTATGTCTGCTGCTGAACCTACCTACCTATTATTATTATTATTATTATTATTATTAATATATATATATATATTGCCACTGTTATTATATTGTTTTGATACTACTGACACTTATTGATCTGCTGCTGATAAATAAAAGAGAACCTACATGGCGATTAAACAGATCCTGTATCTTGCTTATTTCTCCTCTGACACTTTATCTTTACAGTGACCTGTGTAGCATCCTATACATCACATGTAAGTGATTATTCTGATTCCATCATGTTTCATCGGTTATAAACTGGCGAAGCTTTATTTATTTTGTCCCACCCCAAATATGTGGCTTTGAAAAAGATAATTTCATTGTGATTCAAAATGGCGTCCATCAACACAAGCACTATTTATAGAAAGAGAAATGGCTTCATTTGCATAATCCACCCCCAGGAACTCATTGCGGTGTGAACGTGATCTGCTTTAGTTCATCAGAACTGAAAGAGTTCTCATGAACTGAGTTCTCATGACCTTTTGTGGGAAAAGAACTTGGTGTGAGTGCCCCTTTTGCAGTGTTTCCCCTATATGCAAACAGCAGCGGCGCAGCTTTTTAATAAAACATATTATAACTTTTCACGCCACCGATACGCGGGAAAGCTGTCAGACAAGACAGACAACAGCAAGTTGAAGCAGACATAACTTTATTTGGACACAATCACCTCAAGAAGAAGAAGGTCATAACGCCATAAATGTAAGTTATTATAATTTAAAATGTTGTTACATTTAGATTAAGTAAATTAATACTTTGATAAAAGCCTACAGTTAAGAATGAATGACAGCTAGCTAACTTAGCTAGTTTAGCTAGTTAACACCCAGTGTAAGATTGTTCATCACATCTTATGTTACTTTCAGATGAGTTTAAAAGGCTGGCTTGTCAGCAAACGAAAGAGAAGTGATGATCGTGGTGATGAGGAGGAGGTTAGTTGGGTGAAGTTAGGGAGGTGGGTCTTTGTTGTCTGGCAGCAATGTTTTTGAAAGGGGAGCAAATGGATACACACTTTTTGGGAAATAGTTTTTAAGTAGTTGTTTAAATTTACAATTGTATTGACTGATATCTCGTACTAGACAGGACATGCGGTGAGAGTAGGCCAGAGCAGAGGAGGTGAAGGAGCAGGTCAGGATAGAAAGTGTCATGTTTAGAGAGCACCGATCAATCGGTAGAGAGTGATTATCGGCCGATATCGATCGGTGACCGATCCATCGGTGTATCCCTACTAACCAGATATCTGCTGCTGCTGCATTTACACCTACTCTGTCTTTGTTATTAGGTCCCTGTGACAATGGCCTGCCTCCGATCAATTAAAGATGCTGGAGACCATCAGCCACCAGGGTCTTTCCTTTCAAAGCTCCACGCAGACCTGGACAACCCTGCGGGACTCGGGGCTTACAATATTGTCCATGAGGAGGAGAGGAACAAAAGAGGGTCAAGAAAGGGTTATTAAGTGGTTTGAATATGGACACAAGTTTCAGTTTAATAATCTGTTGCTGTTATGGTTAGGTGATGGATCCATATGTTGATGGCCTGCTGGAGAGTCTGGAGAGGAGGTTCCAGAATCTGGACCTTTTAGGGGCCTTCCATGCGCTGAGCCCTCAGGGAGATGAGGCCATTCACGTGGCCAATTTGCAGCTCCTTGCCGGCAACTTTCTACAGGCTGACTGTAATGAGGTGCTGCAGGAATGGTCCTCTTTTAAACAGCAGCTGATAGTTGGGCCATTCAAGGTATCATAATGAATTACAGTAGCATTCCTTTTCAGGAGTTCTATCGCCTGGATTGATGTTCATGTTGTGTTTCATGTGTCTCAGGACTTGGATCAGCAGCAGGTGATGCAGGACCTGGCATCGGAGGTGGGTGAATGGGGGCTGCTTTACCCATCTCTGAGCAAGCTGGCTGCCATTGGCCTGACCATCCCAGTTTCCAGTGTAAACTGTGAGAGGGATTTCTCAACATTGAACCGGGTAGGATACTTGAACAAGTGATATCATTATTTGACTTTATTCAAATCTCAACCCCATGGACTCCACATCCACTCGTCTGTTGATTATTATGTTTGTATTTACAGATGAATACTGACTTGAGAAATCGCTTGCAAGGGGGAACACCTTGCCACCTGTATGCGATTGAGCATCAACCAGAGACTTTCCCTTTAGAGCCTTAAAGCTATTCTTTAATCATTAATCACATCTTTTGACACCTGATATTTGGGAAACTTCTGTGTAGCAGCAATGCAGTGGGAGTCACCGACTCAGGAAAGAGACACAGGAAGAGCAGGAGCTTTGATGTCAAACACTGATGGTTTATTTGGATCTTCGGCCGGAGAATTCACATCACAAGTCACAGCAGCCACGATCTGACTGCACGGTAGAGTTGCCACGTTAATTCTCAAGAACTCTACCCCAGACCCATGTATTTAGCTAGTTCCGAGAGCATCATCAACATGCTGCATAACAAGATACAATCATAACACCTCTATCAGCTGACGCTAACAGGCAGGAACAGGGAGACAGAACACTGAGAGCACAGCAGCCAAGGTTACGATGTGCGTGTGCTCAGTCAGGACAGTTTGAACTGATAAACTGGGTCAAAGTTATGGGCCTTGGAAAATATTCCCCAATAATATTAAACAAAAAAATGTATGGTGATGAACAACGCAAATAAAATAAGTTACATATGTGTTATTGGCTATGGTAGGTTATTGGTATGTTACATTATTTGATTATTAAAATGTAAAACAATCTTTTTCATATGGGTGTTTAGAGTTAGATCTTCATATGGGTGTTTAGAGTTAGATCTAGTCTCTAGTCAGTGTGTGCTCAAAGTGCACCAGATTGAAGAATTTTATATTAAAATGTAAAAAAATAATCTTCCTGGGGGGGGGGGGCATACCCCCGGACCCCCCTAGAGGATGTGATGTCCAACCACCAATTATAAAATGTTCATACGATACTGAATACATTTGAAGCCTTTAATGATGTATGTGTCTTTCTTGTGCTGGCAGACACATAGAAACATAATGGCGGGGCGCACTTAAAATGTCCCGCGCTCACATTTTGCTGGGCCCGCGTGCCTTCGCACCGCTGCTATGACTCCATCCTAGGGGAAACACTGTATTGTATGAGAGGTTCCAGGTTGAATTGAGGCGAATATTTGTAATGTTCAGAGGTTGTTGTGTTTAATATTCATGAGAATATTTGTCATTGTTCAAATGATAATTAACAAACATTTGCATAAAGCATATTTGTCCACTCATATGTTTATAAGAGTATTCAAAACTTATCCGTCTAAGGTACATTTAGAACAGATAAAAAATGTGCGATTAATTTGCGATTAATCGCAACTATGGACAATCATGCGATTAATCACGATTCATTATTTTAATCGATTGACAGCCCTAGTTTTAGGTTTCTTGTCATTTCTGTTAGGAAAGGACATACCTGAAGGACACAACTGCCTCACTGTTTTCTCAGAGGGGCAAGAAGAAAATGAAAAGCTGATATGAGATAAAAGACTGTTAGAAATGTAAATCAATGTTTTATGGCATAATTTAGTTAAAACATACCGTCAGTTTAAATGCTATTTTATTCTGAGATAAAACGGAAGTTCTCGCACAATCTTAATACCAAGCTTTTATTCTGAAAATCCTTCATGACGACATCCGGCACTACCGTCCATTAGTATCATTAAAGTGGCTATTGACGCCGTTAACGTGTATTACATATAAAGTTATGAAAGAGATAAGGAGGAGAAAAGGCATGTGGAAGTAAGCAATGAATGTAAAATGTCGAAATCCTCTGTTTAACGCAATATCGGACACAGAAGACCGAGGGGGGAAGTCCCCTAACAGCCCCCAGAGAGGAGGAGCGAACAGCCAGCAAGCGGGAAAGACGAAGGTGTGTGGAGTCTCTTCTGCTCGGCCGACACTGCGAGAGCGAGCTTTTCTCTTCCCTATCTCCTCACTACCTTCTGTTTGTTTTATTACCACGCCACTTAATTAAAGTACCCATTTGAACCTTCTCAGAGACTCCATTGGTCTCTTTATTTTAAGTTTCTCTCCTGGACGCGAGGACAAGGAATATCCTAATAAGACCAATACAAGACATTCAATAAGAAACTACTCTTTTATTGTGAACACAAAGATCTGCACACTGAATAGTGTGTAGTCAAACAGGACCATAATTAGTTTGTGACAGCTGTGCCCAGTATAGAGAGGCGAAGTCCCTCCCCTTCCGGGAGCCTCCATGGGACCCCGGAAGCGGAAAATTATACATTGAATTCAATGGAGAGAGAAAACGTATCTTTTGATCCCGTTTGAATTGTGCCACGAACTACACATATGATGTTTGTCAATTTCAAAGAACATTTTGCAAGTAAAACAAATTAAAATGTGTCGTAAAACTGCGAAGTAACAACATTTTTTGTGTGAAACTGCTCAGTGAACTACATGTCTCTGGTCCCGCACAATACGCGTCACCAACACAAAGATGGCCGTCACGTTGGCACATTTCACCTCGTTCTTTCAGAATGAGAATAAAAGTATAAAACGAGGTGAAAATCACTACAAGTCTGGACACGTTGAGAGCTGTACATACACGAAAGGGGAGTTAGTCGGTTCTGTAAGAGCCAGCATGCGGGACCGGCTTTACAAGATGTTGGTGAGTAATATGAGTGCAATGTGTAACGTTAATGTCAGCTAGCTAACATTAGCTAACAAGGTACACTAACGTGTTTTGTTTTTGCAACTAGTTTTCTCCTTAAGAACTTCGTGGTCTCTGTGTGTGCTGTGGATAACATTAGTGTTCACAAGAACAAGGTAAACTCCCGTGTTTTGTTTTAGTTGCTCTTCAGATTGAAGCGGCCAGTTTTATATCGACTATACTGTATGTGTGATCTCCTTTTACATCTCGTTGTGTCATTTGAGTTTATTTGCTGTGTGTAGATTCAAGGGTTTTAGTTATCTTGTCAATTTGTTTGGTTATCCAGGCACAGCTGTGCGTGACTCCCTCGGGTACACTGGTATGTGTTTTCCTAATGTAGAGAGCATTGATTAATTAATAAACTACACACTGAGTCTAGATCCTGACCAAATCCTTTTTTATTGTTGATCAAATGTTTTTCAAAAATGTATTCATACACATTTAAAAAAATACAATGTACAATCATAACCAGTACAGCACAAATTACAAAAAATACAGAAAAAACAAACAATAACAACAATCAGACAAAACTATGGAAAAATAACCCCTCCCACCCCCAGATCCTGACCATCCTTGTATTATTGCTCATTCAATCTATTATAGCATGCTAACAAATGGTACTTACTTTATTTGTACAGATCTACATGAGAGACGATGGCGCGATGCAGAGCGCTGTCTGTGATTGTGCACGGGGGATGTACAAATGCAGCCACGCTGCAGCATTGGGAATATTTGCCATGTGGCAGATCAGCTCCACAGATGTTGAGTGCCAGTGGAGGAAGCCTGGAACTTCCGAAGTAGTCCAGCCGGTGTCTCAACTCTACCAACAGCAAGAGGAGACATACAATCCACTGGCCAGAGACATCGCCACTGAGGATGTAGACTGGTTCAGGTCTGCACTGAGGGGCGCACAGTGTGGCATGGCATGGCTTTTGTCACCTGAGCCAGAGCCGCAGCCAACATCAGGCCATTGTCACCGTGCCGGAGCTGGTGAAGGAGCATTGGGGTCGGGGGCTTGAGGCAATTCTTGCCTCAATGCGACTGAGCAGAGACCAGCAAGCTGCCATCCAGGCAGCCACCGTAGGACAGCGGACAAATCCTCAGTGGCAGTTACACAGGCAGGGCAGATTGACAGCCAGCAATTTTGGTGCTGTGCTGAGGTCGGGACTTTCATCCACTCCATGCGCGTGCGTCCCTCATGAAGAGGGTGCTTGGGGGGTACAATTTAGACTGAGTCATGGCTGTCAACTGGGGGGTTGTAAACGAGGCCGAAGGGGTGAAGGCTTTTGTGCAGGCCTATCGGGTGACAGTGTTAGAGTCTGGTCTATTTGTGAGTGAGTCAGGTGTTTTGGGAGCATCACCCGATGGACTTGTGCAGCCACCTGCCCTGCTGGAGGTGAAGTGTCCACACAGCCAGAGGAACATGACCATCGTGGAGGCAGTCCAGTTACCATCCTTCTGTCTCTGTGAGGAGGGTGGGTCATACATTCTCAAGAAGAATCACCTAAACTGGCACCAGGTCCAAGGGCAGCTGCACATCACAGACCGGAGTCTCTGCTACTTTGTTGTGTGGACCAGAAGGAGGCGATCATCATCCCCATCCCCAAAGACCCTGCATGGCATGGAAATCTCCTCCTCCTGGAGAACTTCTACACTCAGCATATGCTCCCTGTATTGGCCAGTAGAGAGGAGGACATGTAAATAAACACACACACACACACACACACACACACACACACACACACACACACACACACACACACACACGATATTTAACTAATAAACAATAAATCCCATGTTGTTGGAAAAGTAATAATGCTGCATGTATACGTTTTTGTTCAAATATCGCAAGTGTTATCGTGTTATGTGTTCCTGATATCGTGCAGCCCTAATATTAAGGCCTTATTGTCAAATGCACAATAACTACAGTGCAGTTTTGGGCAATGAAGATGTTAAGTCTCAGGCCCCTCTAAAATAAAGGATATTTAAGACATATAAATAAAGAATTACTTTTACTGAACTACTACTACCACTGTATTACATGGTTATATAAATAGTTTGAATGATTCATGACTGACAGAAGCTTGTTTTTACACTGACCTGTTATACTCATATCTATTAATGTCTTTGTAACTTCAGTAAACCTCAACAATTCCCCTTCTGGTTTCATGCATCACAGTTCAGTAAACTGAGTAAAATATGAACCAGTGTAATCATTATAATAACTTAGGATTGTAACTCTTTAAAAAAGGTGTAGGAGGCTCTTAAAAGAGCCGTTGTGTGACTTTGGGCTGGTCTCAGCAGTTTAAGCCCTCTCCGCGGATGCAGCGGGCCAGCTGGATGTTCCCCCCTCCCCCCGGGGATCGCAGGCTGAAAGGTTTGGGAACCCCTGGCTTAGGTTCACCAAGGCACAGCAAAGCTGTACCAGTACATTTGCAGTGTTCCTGAGGTGGCAAGGAATCAGGTCCAGAATCCTGAACTCCTTTATTCTGGCATTTGCCCTCTCCACATGGATCCTGTTCTTGGCTATTTCCCTGGTAGCTCTCACCTCACTCTCAACTTACCCTTGTTCAGGAAAGGGGGAATGTTCACAATCACACCCGCTGGCACAATATCTGAAATTAAAAAGCCCTTGTCTGCCAGGATAAGGTCGCCAGCCACTAAATGTTCCAGAATGCCTGAATGCTGCATAATGGCCTTATCAGACACAGAGCCCGGGAAGAGTTGGCTGCAGAAGTTGATGACTCCATTTGGGGCCACAGAGATGAGCACTTTGAAGGAGTGCATCCCTCTGTAGGTGGAGTACATCAGTTTGGCTTGGTCCATCTGACTTGGGGCGGCCACTTGGATGTCGGTGCAGTCTACAATCATTCTGCAGTTGAAGGCAGAGGACTGGAAAGCAGCAGGCATGCTGTTTTTTTTTTTGTTGCCTACTGAGCACAGTGGACATACTTTTTTCGAACAGCAACCTGTGGAGCAGATGGACCATGGTGTTCACCATTTGCAGTACTGCAGTGGAACAGCTGTGCAAGGTGCAGGTGAGGATAATTCTGCCGGATCTTCATCATGGCCATGAAGACCTGGTCTGCCAGCAGGATGCCCTCCACTTTCCATCCTGCGTAATACACAACGGAGCCCTCAAAGCGCTCCACCAACCCCGCCACCCTTTTAAACATGGCCTGATCAGGAAGCCCTGTTTCCATATGGATGACATCATCAGGTAAGCCTGCTGCTGAATATTTGGCCATTCGCATCCAAGTATCCCCTGCCAGGTCTGCGGAACAACTGGACTGCACACTGGAGGGTTCGGCGTCTGCGGAATGCACGCTGGAGAATTCGGGGTCAGTTTCTGCAGACTCTGGCCCTTTGCTGTAGCTGGACTGATTAACCGCTAAGCTCCCTTTCTCTTTGGTCCACTCAAATACAGTTGGCCCTTTCTCTTTTCCATGAGGAAAATGGCAGCTGCATATTCTGCTTTTCTCATCTGGCTCCTTGTCTGCTCGTCTACAATGAGAACTAGGGGTGGGCGGTATGACGATATATATCGTCGTGACGATATTAGGTCAACACGATATGCTTTTTCAGAGATATCGTCCTATCGTGATAAAAAAAAAATGGCCAAAAACAATAGCAGAGGGGAAGAGGCTCTCCGTGCGCGGCGCAGGGGGCTATGACAGCGGACGGAGAGCCTCTTCCCCTCCCGCTCCCCCAGCCTCACCTACTGATTTTAATTTCACAATGTCAGCGCACCTCTGCTTTCGTTCAGTCCGAGTTGTTTGACATGCTCCCAAAGTCCCCGCCCCCTTTCTTTGCAGCGAGGGAAAATACACTGTTGGCAGTCTGCACACACAGCAATAATGGACGGAGTGTCAGATTCTGATGTAGAAGAATTAGATTTAGTCCCCAAAAAGAACTCTACATCTGTGGTATGGAAATATTTTGGATATAACACAACAGACACGGAGCAAACAAATGTAATTTGCAAAATGTGCAAAAAAGGACATTTCAAAGCGACAGATGGCAACACGTCGGGCTTACGAGACCACCTCAAATGCAAGCACCAGAAAGAGCATGCAGAGACTGTAAGAGTGCAAGGTCCCCCGCGTGTGAATGCACAATCTACCGCAGCGACTGCACCAAAACAAACTACCATAGGGCAGGCATTTCATAAAGGGGCTCCTGATGAAAAGACTAGCAAACGGTGGAAAGACATAACTGACGCGGTGGCGTTTTATGTTTTTCCCTTCAGTTATGCTAAAGTCTTTTATTACACTTCAAGTCTACTCTAAAGTTTACATTTTAATTGTTTGGCACTGACTTTTCCTCATTGATGTTTTACTTAGTTATGTTTTACCCTCCTTTTCATGTTTATTGATGTTCACTGCTCACTTGTTCATTCAGGGATTCATTTCTGAAATAAAACCAGCTTGAAATGCTATTTTGGTCTGTTACTCCTTTTTGTTTTAGTTTATGTTACCTTGTAGGTGCTTGTACTGTTAAGTAACTTGAAAAATAAGCATAATAACCGATATGAATATATATATATATCGTGATATATATCGTCTATCGTGATACTGCTTGAAAATATCGTGATAACATATTTTTCAATATCGCCCACCCCTAATGAGAACATTATAATTCATTACTAAGAATCATTTAAACCTGCCAAATAGTCCCCTTACCCATAGTTTAAACAGTCTGCACTCTTGTATTTATCTTGTGAAGCACTTGTAACATTCAGCTTGTGTGTGTTTTAGTGTGTTTAGTCTTTATTTCCAAAAAAATTTAAATATATTTTTTAATAATTATTATTTGTATTATTAATAACAACAACGTGTGCATAGACATTTTGTATTATGTAAGTCTGTTTAATAGGTAAGCGGGACAAATATTTATTCTGACAGATTTACGACAGTCATTTGCAGCTCAAAGGTCACTTTACAGCACCACAGTAAATATCAGTAAAACACACATCAACTATACTAGTATAGTTCTTCTGAACAGATCTTTAATACATTTTTCAAAATGAAACGTTGGTTAATACCAACTAGTGAGACGGCAGACAGGCCAGCGGAGAAGGCTGCGGAGGAGAGCGGAGAGCCGCCATCACGAAGGCTGTCGACTTCTTGCGCGGGAGGAGGAGGAGGAGGAGGAGGAGGAGGAGGAGGAGGAGGAGGAGGAGGAGGAGGAGGAGGAGGCGACAACCGTAAGGCGGTCCATAAGCAGTCAGACAAGCCTTCATCCAAGTGTCGCAAGTATCGAGAGGAATACATCCAGTACGGATTCACATGCCTCATTATCAATGAAGCACAACATCCCCAATGTGTAGTGTGCACTGAGGTTCTTGCACATGAGAGCTTAAAGCCCGTAAAAATGCTCAGACATTTAAACACGAAGCACCCCTCTCTTGCTACTAAACCAGCAGATTTTTTCCGCCGAAAGCAGAGAGAATTGCAAGGCCAAAAGAAAGTTATAACTAACCAAGCAACAATCCCTACCAAGGCATCATATGAGGTGGCATATTTAATTGCACAGGCAAAAAAGCGACACACAATCGGGGAAACCCTAATTAAACCTGCTGCTATCGCTATGAGTAGGGCAATGCATGGGATCTGGAAGCAGTGCCGCTGTCTGACGGGACCATATCCCGGCGCATCACCGACATGGCCCAGGATATCAAGTGTCAGCTGATTGACAGAGTGAAGAAAGGGAAATATGCTTTGCAGTTAGACGAATCCACAGATATGTCAAACTCTGCCCAACTGCTTGTTTTCGCCAGATACAGTTTTGATGGAAAACTCTATGAGGACTAGAGATGGGCGAGTCATGATTCATCCGGATCATTAACCCGGATCCTAGTAATGAGCCGGTCGTGACGAGTCTCCCTCTCGATTAACCCGAGTCCTTTGAGTCCTACACCTGATGTGACGTAACAATTAAAACTATAAATTGCGTCACTCTTTACTCTCTTTATAACGTGTACAATCACATTACAACGTTGTTGTATCCAGAGATCCAGCAGACTCGTCGCCATGCACGAATCAACAGAAAATTCAGCCCCTCCTCCGGCTCCCGCGAGAGTCCCGTGAGCCGTGAGTGAGCCGTGAGTCGTTGGACTCGCGGGAGCCGTGAGTGGGCCGTGAGCCGTGAGTGAGCCGTGAGTCCGCAAATCTCTGAGTCTGCTGCGACTCGTCGAGGGAGCCGTGGGACTCGCGGGAGCCGTGCGAGCCGGAGGAGGGGCTGAGTCTGCTGTAGATTCGTGCATGGGGACGAGTCTGCTGGATCTCTGGATCTGCTGCCTGCTATATGTTACGGCTCTGAGTCCTCGTAGGCTACTGGTCTCTCTCGATCATTGACCTGGATTCACGGATCCCGCGATTTTTCCGGCTCTAAATTAAGTTTCAGTGTAGACTTCTAACAAAATGGTCATGTTGTGCAACAGTCTCCTGTAATAATATCTGCATTTCCAATAAGGATCTTACTTGGAAACTCGTTTATTTTGAACATGGCACACAAAAAGAAACAAATGATAGAGAATTGCAAAACAGTTAGAATATATAAAATGTAATTATACAATTATTATTAAATGAAAACACAATTGTGCAAAATTAGCTTAAGTACAGGAACATATTAAAATAACTATATACATATAATGCACACACACACACATGTTTTATTAAAGCAAAAGACACTGTGTAGCGGAGGTTAATGTAACGTTAGTTTAATATGCTGGTTAAATGCAACAACTTTTCGGTTTCACCGGTAGGATTTCTACGGTCTTGCTGACTCATATGACTCAAATGATCCGGATCTCTTCAATGATTGACTCAGAAGACTCCGAGTCCATAAAATGATCCGGATTTGCCATCTCTAATGAGGACATGCTGTTTTGCACCCCGCTGGAGCAAACAATGGTGTAGCTGTATTAAAGTCCGAGTGGAAACAGTCCTGAGTAAATCTGATTTTGTCAGAAATCAGGAGAAATGCGGGTGAAATATGACCTCGGGAGGAAATCGGGAGTCTCCCGCGGAAATCGGGAGGGTTGACATTTTAAGTATGTCATTAGGTGAGATTAACGCTGAAACATAGCGTATTCCCCAAATGTAAATATGCACCGCAACAATGTTCATATGTTTACTACAGTTTATGTCTTTTAAAGTTTACACCGCAACAATGTTCTCCTAATTTACATGGAGATTATTTTGACTCACGAGTTCTGCTGTTTTCTTATATTAAATTGCTATATGTAAAATCTAGGGCTGTCAGTCGATTAAAATATTTAATCGCGATTAATCGCATGATTGTCCATAGTTAATCGCGATTAATCGCAAATTAATCGCACATTTTTTATCTGTTCTAAATGTACCTTAGAGGAATATTTTTCAAGTTTGTAATACTCTTATCAACATATGAGTGGACAAATATGCTTTATGCTAATGTTTATTATCATTTGAACAATGACAAATATTCTCATGCATATTAAACACAACAAGCTCTGAACATTACAAATATCCACCTCAATTCAACCTGGAACCTCTCATACAATACAAATGGTGTGTGTGTGTGTGTGTGTGTGTGTGTGTGTGTGTGTGTGTGTGTGTGTGTGTGTGTGTGTGTGTGTGTGTGTGTGTGTGTGTGTGTGTGTGTGTGTGTGTGTGTGTGTGTGTGTGTGTGTGTGTGTGTGTGTGTGTGTGTGTGTGTGTGTGTGTGTGTGTGTGATCGTTGGAGCTATGTGCAACACAAGGCATATGCTCGAACGGGAGCTGCCTGGACGCTGCAATCATGTTGCTGCAATCATGAGTGTGCTGACTTCTCGTACAATGTCCCTCTGTCTGCTTCCTGCATCAAGTCAAGTGCTCGGCGCAGTTGTGTGGATAGAGCGCTCCTCTGTTTTCATTTAAACAGCTCCTTATATCCGTTAGCGCAGCTAGCTAGCACCAGATGCTAACAACAACAATAGCCGCGTTCACACTGCGGTACGGTAATGCACGTAAGGTCTCTCTCTCGGTGCCTGCCGGTGAGCGTGGAAGTGTGGTCTGCCACAAGCGGGCGGCAGGAGCGGGGCTGTCAGCAGCATCAGCTTGTAGATGGTATTTTAAACTCGATGCGCTCTGAAACTACGGGGCGGCCGAGGAAAAAAATACACATGCGTTAATCGCGTTAAAATAATTAGTGGCGTTAATTTTTTTTTGCGTTAACGCGTTATTATTAATTTCAGCGGAGGGAGGGGGAGCGGCGCTGCGGAAGAGCAGGGTGCGAGTTGAGAGGTGCCTCTTCTTCCCTTTACAAGCTTCAAACATGTATTTATCGTGAGATTTTGGCAATAACAATTTCATATTCTGAAAGCCAAGACTTTGTTTATTTAAAATCAAACAAAACACCCGAACCCTGAAAAACTAGTTTTCAAATCCACGTTTATATTTTAAATGAGCCGTTGCGACTTTTGACTGATTTCGATAGAACGGGTCAGAAATAATAACAAATTAGAAGGAAAAAAATATATACAGATTGCAGTATTCTGAGGCTCTGAGCCCCATTTCTTTTACTCACAGACGGCAAAAAAAGCCAGACATTATACGATTTAAAATAAAAACAATAATCGTGGCTTGATATTGCGTAAGAACATACAGCTTCTGGTCTTCCAAGACCCGACCGGAAAAAAAGACGCAGGCACAAAACACACTACCAATAGAAATACATTGCTTTTAAAATCGTTCTGTGTGACACGAAAAAAAAAGGGGGCAATCGTGTTGGTGAACACGATTTAGATAGATCAATAGATTACATTTATGAAATATAATATATGCCGTGAGACTTGGTTGCGTAATTAGACCGTAGCTTGTTATAAATTATAAATACTTCAAGATATACAATCTTGAAGTATTATACAAGTAAAACTACATTTTGCTTTAATCCCATGTAATTGTAGAATGAACACAGTCTTCCTTTGAAGATGTATAAGTCAGGAGTCTTGAGTAGCCAAAATTACCTACAAATCATTTTACACATTTGTAAATATTATTTCCCACTTGTTACCATTGTGAGTCTATTGTTATGCAGTTCTGCGTGATTTTGTGGCTACAATTGTAGGTGTAATAAGTACTCAGATCTAGTACTTGAGTAAAGTAGAAGTACCAGAGTGTAGGAATACTCTGTTACAGTAAAAGTCCTGCATTCAATGTTCCTCAAGTCAAAGTAGAAAAGTATTCTCATCAAAATATAGTGAAAGACAGTAAAAGTAGTCGTTGTTGAAGGATAAAGATAAGGCAATAAAACATTGAGCTGTCTGAGTGGAAAAGTACTGTGTTAAAGTCCACTGCTGAGAAGCCTCAGTGGAAATATACTGTGTCAATACTGTGTACAACAAAAACGCGGGGTCAACCAGATTAAGAACAGAGGCATCCTGTTATGTCCAAACTGATAAGCCACAAGGTTGCAGAACTCATTATTCTCACACTAAATCACCCACCAAGCAGGCGCAACAGTTCACAAGGGCAGTCTTGTGAGTGAAACCAGATAATGAAGTGAGTAAAAGCAAATAAGGAAGTAACAAAAGCGCGCCGAAGGCTAACCTAAGAGTTGCTAGGGTAGCAACGGCAGATTACACCACAAGAGAGCAGCGAAGGTGGGGGCTCCGCTAGGAACAGTATATAAGCAGGATGTATTCAGTACTCGAGGCTCTCTTCAACTGGGATCTCACACTGACGAGCTTGTCACGGTGAGAACTCAAGAAGGAGTCCAAGGCGCAGGCGCTTTGTGGTATAGTATCAGATTGATGTATCTTTGTTGAACTGTGTAATAAAGTGCTTATTTGAAGAAACAATCCATTGGAGTGCAACGTCTAGTTTGTACAGCTAACAGAGAGTAGTGTCCAGGACACAATTCCTTTTCCCTCAGAACTAAGAACGGTCATCGGCAGATCCGGACGGCGACCCCGCTCTGGCCATATCCAAACGATCTGCGCGGAGGACGGACCTGGTTCGGTAGACTCCAACATTGTGCAGATTGGTCCATTTCAGAATAATATATACGATATGTTTTATAATGATTGATCATGAGAGTGTTCTCAAAGCTGGTGAAGGTGCAGCTAGTCTGAATGACTTTGTATTCTGCAGGGTAGCTGGTGGATTCACTCCAGGTGGAACTAAAGTCTGATTTAACACTTGGTTAGATTTCACATCATTCATCCACATCTGTAAAGTAACTGAAGGTATTCAATACATGGAGCGGAGCAAAAGTACACCATTTACCTCTGACTTGTGTTTACTGCCAACCTAAAAGTACCTGAAAAATAGTAATCAATAATGTATTGAAAAGTTATGTGGCTGATTGTTTTATATTGGCTCAGCCAAGTTATAATATAATTTTTCATCCTCAAGTAGAATGCTATTATGAAACACACATTTGGTTGTTTATAGCATAAAGAACATCTGATTTAATGTGAGGTAGGGAAATAATCATTTGAGCATAAGTACGTGTATATAAATATGTAATTTACAACAGCTGTAAGATGCTTGAAAAGCTTGAAAATGCTTGAAAAGTGCTTGAATTTGACTTTGGAAAAGGTGTAAGAACCCTGCATACGAGTGTTGAGAGCTTTATCCATCAATTCATGTTGTGCTCAAAGTGCAACAGATTGATGCATTTAACTTCAACATTTAAAAAAAATCTTCCCCCAATCGACCCCCCAAGAGTATGTGAGGTCCACCCCCCAAAAAAGCAGGTTAAAATAATTAAATTGCACACATTTTCTTTTAGTGAACACTGAAACGGGTCCCACAGACCCAAACAGCACGCAAAGGTTAAAGGTAAGCATATCATAATGTTAAAATGTGCTAAATATATACACTGCAAAATACAAAAAAAAGAGTAAAAGTAGCTCACGATTATATTTTGTTAACATGTGCCTTTGCTTTTATTGCAGCTCTACAGTGAATTCCACAGGATCACAAATGTAATTTTGCCACGTTCCTTCTTTGCTGCACTAATATACGCCTCAGCTGCTGAAGCTTTACAAAAAGAGGGAGTCTTGGTGAGAAGATGAAAGATTGATGGTGTATAATGAAGAGGTACAACTTTTTTTTGTAAAGCTTAACACATTACTTCAATATTAAATGTGAAGTAGACACAAACACCCTCCAATTCATATCTTGTCTTTGTTTCATCAATACGAGTAGGACAGCAGCCCTGGCTGGCCTACCCCTGTACCTCAAGGAGGACTCGTTAGGTCAGGGGTGGGGAGCCTCCGGCCCCCGGGCCGTATACGGCCCGCGAGACCTTTTGGTACGGCCCTCGAGGTAATTTATAAACACACGAAAAAAAGAAAAAAATTAAAGAAATCTAGACCGCAAAAAAAATAAACAAGCGAGTACCTGTTTTTCCTGGCCAAGGTCAGGGTCCTTGAACACAACACGAGCCTAACGTGTCATCACGTGGTATATGTCTCGTCTGACAGGGATGCAGTTCTGACGGAGAGCACCAGAACGCGGCTCCGGGCCGGGACTTCACAAATCGCAGTACACATGCCGCAGTTTCTGCGTGTCTGTGTCTTTAGTTGAAAGCCCAGTGGCGATCTGTCATACTGATCATACAGTCAATAACTTTGTTGTTATTAGCATCTGGTTAGCTAGCTATGCTAACGAATATAAGAAGCTTTTTCTACAACCAGTGAGGTAAAGGCACATCTTTATATGATCATTATAGTTCTAAAAAAAAATAAGAGACTAAAGGAAAAACAGGTATAAAATACTATATGACAGTAAAAAAAAAGTTGTTATAAATGAACAAGAATACAGTTTGAAAGGAGAGTGATTTGTAAAATATCCATAAAGAAAAAGAAATCTGCTTCCAGTTCCGTTTCATATGGGTGTTGAGAGATGTATCCATAGATCTCTTAATTTTGCTCTCAAAGTGCACCAGATTGGTGCTTTTAACTTCAACATTTAAAAAAAAATCTCCCCCCCCCACTTAAATCATGTTTACATTGATAGGAAAGTCATGGTAAGATATCTGGATTAAGAGGTTGCTTTTTTTTCCCAGCATGAAAGAAAGGCCAAATGAATGGGCTGTGTGTTGTATATGTAAGACTATGGACTACGACATTTAGGTTGACCGTTTATTGAACACGTTGTTGCATACGCTTCCATGACAACACCACAACAACACCACAACAACACAACTGTATCCGGTTCACACATCCCAAAACTCCCGGTGCCATCTTAAAGGCACAGTCACAACTGATGTGACACATACATAACATTTACCCCTCCCCACAAGGAACCCAATTAACTTTTAGCTATCTACTCTAGATGAACTGGGTAGACTGCCAGTCACCAGCATAGCCATGTGGATTATTCTGCCACGCAACAGACTATGCTCTGAACATTACCCCTGAGAGTCACAAGCTCACAATATAGTCCTCCAAGTATCTTGGTCTGACCCGGACACGGGCCGGATGAGCTTCAAAACGAACCACTGGCTCAACCGGCTCAGGTGGGAACCCGGCTGGATCCTGCAACTGCTCATCAGGAAAAACAAAGTCCCCGTCCTCCCTGGGCCCTGGGTCCACGATGGGGGGCGGTGCCACCTTCCGAAGCCGGCTTGCATGCCACCGTGATCCGTCGGCCAAACGAAAGGTGGCTGACCCCAGTTGAGCGGTGACCTTCATCGGCGCCGTCCAGAAGGATAGCAGCTTGTGGTCCCGGTTAGGACGGTGAATCCTGACCCAGTCTCCCACTGTGAAGGAAGGTGCTCTCACCCTCCGTCTCTTGTCGAACCGCTGCTTCATGCGACGCTGAGCCTCTGCAACCCTGGCACTCTGGCAGGGTGTGTCTGTTGGCGTGGCGGCCGCCGGGGCCCGTAGCCGATCCAAAGGGAGCTGCAGCTCACGGCCCATCATCAAGAGGGCTGGGGAGCTGCCGGTAGTTGAATGCGGCGTCGCCCGGTAGTGAAGCAAGGTGCGAAGCAGCGCGGCTGAGAATGGAAGACCATCTGCCAGGTGTGCTCTGATCCCGTTCTTTAGGGTTTGGTTGAACCTTTCCACCCCCCCCATTTGCTTGCGGGTGGTAGAAAGCTGTACGGATGTGTTTAATCCCCCTCTCTTCCACAAAGGTGGCGAACTCAGAGGAGACAAATTGTGGGCCGTTATCCGTAGTGATGGCATTAGGACTGCCCCCACCGAGCAAACAGAGAAGAGAGGAAGTCTGTGACCACCCGAGCCGTTACGGACCCCTGTGGCGACCACCTCTGGCCATTTCGAAATGGAGGTCGTAGGCCACCAGGGAGGAAGCGTTGGTGGTGCGGGACGCCATGCAGCTCCCCACAGATGTCCAGCTGCATGTGCTCCCAAGGCGCGTGTGGCCACTGCAAGGGCTGCAGGGGCGGTGGGAGTGGCGGGCCAGTTTTGCCACTGACCAGGCAGGCCGTGCACTCCTTCACCATTGTCTCTATATCTCGATCTATGCCCGGCCCACCACACCAAAATCCCTGCAGCGCTGTTTTTACCTTCACGATACCCAGGTGGCCCTCGTGCGCCATAGACAATACGCGGGCCCTGAGGTCGATGGGAACGAACGTGCGGAAGGCCCCGAGCCACGCAGACCACCGTTCCAGCAGGTCAGCTCGTCCTTGACCCGATGAAAAGGACGCCAGCTCCTCCGGGAACTTCGCAGGCCATCCCTCCCGGATGTAAGTGCGGAGCAGGGAGGCGTGGGGTCCTCCTCCGACGCGAGCCGAAGGTCATCCAGGGAAACCGCGGCCTGAAGCGGGGCGTGGGAGCATGAGTATGAGCTCTGACTCTGTTGCGCTCCGGGCCTCGCCGGGCGCTGGGGTGGGGTGGCGCGGGAGAGCAGGTCAGCCACCACATTCTCCCTGCCGGAGTTAAACACTGTGGTGAAGTCATACGGCAGGAGTCTCTCTGACCAGCGGTAGATCCTCAGCGGTTTGTGCCCCGACCCCGATGTAGCAAGCAGGGCTGTAAGAGCCTGATGGTCAGTACGCAACGTAAAATGCCGCCCATACACCGTACATGTGCCACCGCTCGCACGCCCAGACGCAGGCCAGCGCATCCCGCTCCCCCACTGCGGTATTCTGTTCGGCCGAGTTGAGGGACGAGAGGCGAACGCCACCGGGCGTTCTGTGCCCCCCCTGGATCTGGGACAGCACACGCCCCTATTGCCGTATTGGACGCGTCACAGGTCACGAACGTGGGGCTCTTCAGGTCAAAGAATGCGAGCACCGGCGTTGAGGTGAGCTGCGTCTTGAGCTGGCGAATAGCGGCAGAGCAGGCCGGGGGTCCACTCCCAGACTGCGTCCTGTTTCAGGAGTTCACGTAGTGGGGAGGTGGTCGAGGAGTACTGAGGAAGGAAGCGCAGGTAGTAGGCCGTCATCCCCAGAAACGAAGAGATCTGAGCCGGACAGGACGGCTCAGGCAGGCGCAGCACCGCCTCTACGTTGGAGTGTAACGGGCTGAGGCCGTCGGCGGTCAGGCGGAACCCCACAAACTCGATGGCTGGAACAGCGAAGGTGCACTTTTCCCCATTGAGTGTGAGGTTGTGACTGGCGAGGACGTCCAGCACCCTCGCCAGGCGTTCGTCATGAACGGCTGGTGTAGCACCATGAACCACTATGTCGTCCAGGAAGACGACCACGCCTGGGATGCCGGCGAAGATGGTGGACATGATTTTTTGAAAACAGCTGGGGGCCGAGCTGAGGCCAAAAGGCATGCGGGTGTAGCGAAACACTCCGACATGAGTCACGAAAGCTGTAAGGCTGCGGCTGTCAGGGTGCAGCGGAACCTGCAGGTAGCCTTGACGAAGGTCTAGTTTCGTGAACATGGAAGAGCCGTAGAATTGTGCTGCTAGCTCCTCCACTGGTGGGCAGCGGATACCTGTCGGGTATCACGGCCTTGTTCACCGGCCTGAGGTCGATGCACGGGCGCAGGCCCCCCTGACTTCTTCTTCACCACCACCAGGTTTGAAATCCACGGGGAAGCATCAATGCGTTCGATGATGCCCGCGTCCAAGAGTTTTTGCAGCTCGGTGGTGACGTCGTCGCGCAGGGCGAGAGGCAGGCGGCGTATGGGCTGAATCACAGGGTGTACCTCAGGCTTGAGGAGGGGCTGGTGGTCAAAGGCGGTGAGGCAGCCCAAACCACTGAACAGGCAGGCCAGCGCTGATGCCACGGCGAGCAACAGACAAGATAGCGGCCCCAGAATTGTCCACAAGGGTGAAACCCAACTCACAAAACAAATCAAAACCAATGAGGTTGGCCCCCCTGGTGAGACACTTGAAAGGTGAATGCGGGGAGAGTCTTAGTCCCGTAACGCACAGCCAAGGTGATTGTGCCCGCCATTCCAATTTTAGAGAGTGTCCATACCCGTACAAATCCTCGGCGTCGGCGGTGATTGTTCGGAGCGGAAAGAGACGCCGGACCGTGGAAACATTCAGGAGGGACTTGGAGGCCCCCGTATCCAGCAGCAGCGGGAGGCAGACCCCATCCAGCTCCACCGTGCAGCACTTTAGCCGTCGGGAGATGGCGCCCACGGAGTGGATGATCGTCGGTGCGTGTGGCCCAGGCGTACGTGGAGGTGGGCCGTCGGCTGCAGGAACAGAGCGACAGACCCGTGCAAAATGGTTCTGTCTGCCACAGCGTTGACACCTCTGTCCCTTGGCAGGGCAGTTCGGAGCTCGACTCTGGTGCGATGATGAGCCACAATTATCACAGGGCCGGCGTGCTGCCGTACCCTGGCGTGCTGCAAAGTTTCACAATCAAAGTTGTCCTCAGGGAAAACCTCCCCGTGAGGCTCCATGGGTAGCGCCACCGTTGAGTTAGTAGCATGGGTCTGTGGGGAAAAGAACCGGAGGAGGGAGCTAGCTGGGATGCTAAGGCTGCTGCTGACTCAAGCTGGAAAGCTACCTCCACTGCTCTTGTTAAAGTGAGCTTGTCTGTCATCATTAGCAGCTTTCTCTGAGAGTCGGGCTGTTAGTGTGCTCAGCCAGCTGATCCCGTATAGTTCATCCTCCAGCTCCCCCGAATTTACAGAGGCTGGCTAGTCCCCTCAGATCAGCCACGTAATGGTGGACGGACTCACCCGCCTGTTGCCGCGTTGCCGAAAAACAATCCGCCGGAGCATAAGATTTTGTGGGCAGCAAAGTGTCCAGTGAGCAGTGTAACACAGTCCCGCATATTTCGGAGCGGAGTCGAGAGTCCGAAAAAATCCGCTGTCCCTCGCTGCCCAGTGAGTGTATCAGCAGGGCTTTCTTTCCTGTCGTCGTAGCTTCAGCTAGCCCCGCGGCTACTATGAACGTTTTGAAGGACTCAAGCCAGCGAACCCACGGAATCGGCGGTTTCGCCCGGCAGTTGCGAGGAACGGGGGGAGAGAGGTGATAGTAGAGAATCCATAATCCTCGTCGCCAATGTTGTATATGTAAGACTATGGACTACGACATTTAGGTTGACCGTTTATTGAACACGTTGTTGCATACGCTTCCATGACAACACCACAACAACACAACTGTATCCGGTTCACACATCCCAAAACTCCCGGTGCCATCTTAAAGGCACAGTCACAACTGATGTGACACATACATAACACTGTGATTTGAGAGGAAAAAGGTTCCCCACCCCTGCGTTAGGTCTTCAAAACTTGCAAGGTATTTTTGTATTGTCCTTTTACAATTTTCATAGTTCAAAAACATCATATTATTTGTATAAATCACTGAAGAACAAAACATTGTGTCACTGCCTTCTAATGTGTGTCTGTTGGCTGCCCTAAGACCTCTGTGGTGTTAAATATAGATTTCACAATGCTAGGAAGCAATACTACTAATACACTATCAATAATGATTTCAAAATAAGTATGTATTGTAAGCTCTACAATTCCACAAAATGCATGCTTCCATGTCTATCCTGATTGCAATGCTTACATAAAGTAAAGAGTAGTTGTGTCCCAATAATTCCTCCTGTCCATAATTGGCTCTAAAGACATCCCTTCCTAATATGGATTATACATTTTATAGTTTGTACTTCGAACTGTGTCCTGGTACTGTACTGTAAAGCACTTTGTACATCCGTGTTGAGAAGGGTGCTATATAAATAAAGTTTTACTTACTTACTTACTTTAAGATCCCATGTCATGGCCATTTCTACTGATCATAATTCCATTGTGAGGTCTACTAAATAGATTTATATTGTGAATTTTCCAACTCACATTGGTTTCTCATACAGCATCTCTGTAAAGTATGTGTATTCACTGTCCTAAACGGCTTGTTGGAGCTCCTGCCCTGTGAGCCCAGTGGCCGTCTGCGACACAGCAAAACCCAGCCCGAGCAGACGCAGACACACATTGGATTTGGATAAAAGCGGAAGGTGGACAAGCTGTTGGAGTCCGATACGCTGGGAGAAATTGATCTGATTCATCTATGCTGGATCGGAAAGTAAAATGGGCTTCCGAACTCGTGAAGCTCTGCGAGTCTGTCGGCATGTGAAGCTGTTGTGAGGAAAACATGACAGGGAGAACCGAACAGCAAAAACACCCATTACCCAGACACACCAACTAAAACCGTGACATGACATAAGAATCGTGACAGTCTCTTGTTCCCAAAGCCAAGGAGGGAGAAGTTGGCGGACAGTGTGGTGAGGCTCCAGAGACGCCGTTGGTATGTTTCTCCGGCATTTATTGTGTTTTATGTACTTGATCTGTTGCCTTATTTTGTGAGTGCTGTTTGCGCAATCGACGGCTTTTACGCAGCATATTTTAGACAGCGCAGGTGGTGTTCAGTTGAGGTTTTCCTCTGGTGCTTATTTCCAAGTAGAGAAAAACACCTCGATTATTAATTCATATAAGTTAATGATGTGGTTGTAAAATAAACTCACAATTTATCCTTTTTTTTTTTTTTTATAAATCTTTTTATTAGTTTTCGCACAGATATCAAACGGACATTTTCAAGACATTACATGTAAAATACTGTGTTTTCCTAGTACAGTTGACAAGTAAACACGAACCCCAATACCCCGCAATCTCATTCACACAGACATACAAGGGGGGCAAGGAAATAAAAAACAAAATTAAATAATTTTAATTAAATAGTATTTCAAAGAAAAAGTGGGGGGGGGATGCTCTGCTGAGAATTAAGTATTGGGTTCTTCACCAATAGTAAGGGTGTCAATGTGGTCCAGAAAAGGCTGCCAGGTATCGTGGAACGTCGTCAGGGCGCCCCTAAGGGAGAACCTAATCCTCTCAAGCCTGACGCAATACAGGATTTCATGAATCCATCTATTATGGGTGGGAGGGGAGGAATGTATCCATTTAAGGAGAATAAGCCTCCTGGCAAGCAGAGTGGTGAATGCGATAACTCGTTTTGAGGTAATGGGTGCATTGGGCATCAGAGGAATTCCGAAAAGGGCAGTGAGGGGGCTAGGGTCCACTGTCTCACCTAAGACCTCCCTAAGTGAATCAAATATTGCAGACCAGAATTCCGATAGTTTAGGGCACGACCAAAACATGTGCATGTAGTCAGCCGGAGATTGTTTACATCTATTACATGTGTCAGACCTGTCAGGGTATATCCTGGCCAGCTTAGCGTTAGTGTAATGTACTCTGTGCAGAATCTTGCACTGCAGTAAGCTATGCCTTGCACATATAGAAGAGGTGTGTACCAGGTCTAATATACATCTCCACTGATCATCTGACATATCAGGACAACTCTAAGGGAATTTAAGCAAGTAGGATTTATCTTAAAAATGTTATTATATATAATGGAGGTGAGCTTCCTTGAATCGGTCTTAAGTGATAAGAAAGAATCAATTATCGAATCAGGAGGGCCGGCCTGGAAATTGGGGGTATTCTTTCCACAAAGTGCCTGATCTGAAAGAATCGGAACAAGTGAGAACTTTGGAAGGTCAAATTTGTTGGCTAAATCTGCAAATGAAGAGAAAACCACCACCAGCATAAGGTCGTTAATAGACCGCAGGCCCTTTGTCCTGACCAAGTCCGAAAGACAGGATCCGAGCACGACGGTAGGAAAAGGTGATTGCGATAGACCGGGGCTAGACCTGATGACGCTTTGTAGGCCAAACTGCTTCCTAAACTGACCCCAAATCTTTAAAGTGTTAGTTACAATCGGATTGCGAGCAACTTGTTTAATTGGAAAGGGCAATTGAGAACATACCACCGACCAAAGTGGGAAGACCCGAAGAGGAAGCCTCCATCTGGGCCCATCGAGGGTGTTCGCCCTGTGCCAAATTAGTGTTCCAAAAAAGAAGCTTATTAATATTACATGCCCAATAATATTGGCGGAGATTAGGCAGGGGCCAGACCACCTTCAGATTTAGGGAGTTGAAGAACTACTCTTCTGATACGAGCCCTTCTTGTTGCACCATAAAAAAGAGTTAATCTGCTGGTCAAGTGCTGAGAAAAAGGATTTATTTATAAATATTGGAATGTGTTGGAAGGAATATAAGAACCGAGGTAGCACCACCATTTTTATCAAATTAATTGCGTCCCATTAAGGAGAAAGGCAAGGAGGACCATCTAGCTAAGTCTGCTTTGAAGCGCTCTACTAATGGACTAAGGTTCTTGGCAAAAAGCTCTGTAAACGATTTAGTAATATGGATACCCAGGTATTTGAATCCCTCTGAGACCTTCTTAAAAGGAAAGAGAGCTTGGGGAAGTTTTTCAGCGAGGGTGTTAACAGGGAAATACTCGCTTTTCTGGAGGTTGAGTTTGTAGCCAGATAGCTTTTAAATTGCTCTAAAATGCTTAGAATTATAGGAAGGGAAGACGATGGGCTGGAAATGTACAATAAAAGGTCATCTGCATACAAAGAGAGCTTATGCAAAAAACCGAAGCGCGTGATGCCCCTAAATCCTTCCTCACTACGAAGCCTAGAGGCTCGACGGCGAGCGCAAATAATGACGGAGATAGAGGGCAACCCTGCCTATTTCCGCGAGAGAGCGAGAACAGACCAGACTTAACACCGTTGACATTAACTGAAGCTACCGGAGATGTATAGAGGAGTTGAATCCATGAAACAAAGTCCCTGCTGAAACCAAATTTCTTAAGTACATAGAACAGATATCCCCACTCAACTCTGTCGAATGCCTTTTCCGCATCCAAAGAGAGAACAACTTCAGGGGAACTAGTAGAGGGAGAATAAATAATGTTAACAACCTTCTGGTATTAAAAAAAATGACTGTCGTCCTGAGATAAAGCCTGTCTGGTCGGGATCGATCAGGCCCGGCATCACCCGTTGGAGACGGCTAGATAGAACCTTAGCCATGATCTTAAAGTCTACGTTTAAAAGGGATATCGGCCTATAACTGCCACACAAGAGTGGGTCCTTATCTTTCTTCAACAATAGAGTGATTGATGCCTCAGACAAAGTAGGTGGTAACTTGCCTTTCAGAAAGGCATCATTGAATACTCTCACCAGGATCGGGGCAAGTACAGCACAAAAAGTTTTAAAAAACTCTGTGGAGTAGCCATCAGGACCAGGTGATTTACCGCTCTGTAAAGATTTGATAGCCTCTGTTACTTCAGAGATGGTCAACGGAGCTCCCAGATCACCAGAACCTCTTCCATCAACCTGGGGATAAGCTAGAGTGTAGTAGTCTGAGAAGATATTACTGATTTCAGCAGGGTCTGTTGTAATATCACCTGTTGGCGACTTCACTCTAGGGATCAACCTGGAGGCACCGGCCACTCGCGACTGATATGCGAGCAGTTTGCCTGCCTTATCTCCCTGCTCAAAAAATCGTTGCCTGGTTTGCAGAAGTTGCCTCTCGATCTTACCAGTTGATAACAGATCATATTGAGATTGAAGCTGAAGCCGTTTTTTATACAAAATGGAGGTGGGATTAACCGAGTATTGGCTGTCTACATTTCGGATATTAGCTGACATTTCTGTCAATTTGGATTGCTCCGATTTCCTGAAATGTGAGACAAAAGAAATGATTTGCCCACGAAGATAAGCCTTAAAGGACTCCCAGAGTATATCACTACCAATATTCAGAGTGTCGTTTATCTCAAAGAAAACTGTGATTTGTGTTGCAAGAAAAGCCTTAAATTTGGGTTCGGACAGTAAATGAGGACTAAATCTCCAGAATTTAGAGGGTGGTCTACCATGGGGAAAATTGATTTCTACAGAAGTAGGTGCATGGTCGGAAATAACTATGCTATGGTATTCACAGGAAAGAACGTTATGTAATAGTTTATCGTCAAGTAAGAAGAAGTCTATCCGAGAGTAAGTGTGGTGGACATGTGAAAAGAAAGAGAAAACTTTACTGGAGGGAAACTTAGTCCTCCACGGGTCCCTCAAGCCCAGCTGGTCGGCGTGACATTTTAAGACTTTGGTCGATTTAGATAGAGTAAACTGCTTAGTGGACGATCTATCAAGCTCTATATCCTGGACCAGATTAAAGTCACCTCCAATTATAATTTGATGCTCATTGAGATTAGGTATAGAAGTAAAGAATTTGGATATGAATTTGTCATCGTCCCAATTCGGAGCATATAGCGAGGCCAGGACCACAGGTGTATTTTGTAATTTGCCAGATACTATAACGTACCGGCCGTTCGGATCAGATATAGCAGTGTTTAGTTCAAAGGCAATATCCCTGTGTATAATGATAGCTGCCCCTCTAGCCCTCTCGGAAAACCTTGAATGAAACAAGTGACCCATCCATGGCCTCTTGACGCGAGACATTTCCGCCGTACGGAGGTGTGTCTCTTGTAAAAAGCAGATGTCTCCTCTAAGGTGTTGCAAATGTGAAATTACCTTGTTGGCTTTGGTGATATTGTTCATCCCTTTAACGTTCCAGGAAATAAACCGGATATTTTTACCACTCACTGACATAGTCCTTTAAATTGTGGCATAACCTGAGCAGAGAATAAAATAAAAGGGGAGAGAGAAAACAGGAAATGGGGGGGGGGGAGAAACAAACACAAACACACACATCCCATTCGGATCATCAAACATGTGTATCTCCTTGGATACAAACCTTCCTGACGTGGGTCAGTCCTATCCTTCCCTTACTTAACCTCCGTTCCCTCTACACTGAACAGTGAACAAATTCCCCATAAAAACCCCTGAGTTAGCTGCCATAACCGACATCAACCTGGCAGAATAATACCAATTATCTGAGCACAACCAGTTAATCACAAACGTATGCAAACAGTGAGACTGACATTCAACTTAAAGTGCTATATTTAGAAACAGTGACCAGTCTACGTAAACAATTAGTTTACAGGGAGTCCTTCGTAGAGTAACATGACTAGTTGCCGTACAGTTCAGCGTAGCAATAGTGCAGTCCGGGCTATGCTAACGAGCAGCCAAGTTAGACCACTCAGTAATGTGGCAAGTTAGCAGATGGGCCGACCATAGCTACTGTGTTTTATAGCAGTGCATGCTACCTCTGTTTAGCGGCAAGATACCTCTTAGCTTCCTCGACAGATGACAGCCGAACTTTGTCTCCATTCTCCGCCGTGATCATCAGCTTGGCCGGGTACTGGAGAGCAGGCCTGAGTCCGAGTTTATACAGCTGCGCCATCACCTCGCGGTACAGAGCTCGCTGCATCACAACCTCGGGAATATAATCTTCGTAGAAGGCAATCGGTTTCCCCTCGTACCGTAGATCCGCTCTCATTTTCCGGGCTTCACGGATGACTCTTTCCTTGGTCTGGAAGTTGTGAAATCGGATGATGACAGGCCTCGGTCTTTCCCCAGGCTTCGGCTTCGCGGCTAATGACCTGTGAGCCCGGACCAGTTCAGGAGAAGTAGGCAGGATTTGGTCCCCCAGAAGCTGGGGTAGTAGGTCGGAGAAGAAGGCGGTTGGTCGCGGGCCCTCAATCGACTCCGGGAGACCAATGATGCGGATATTCTTGCGGCGGCTATGGGCCTCGAGGTCTGCAGTTTTCGCCCGCAGCTTAGCATTGCTAGCGGCTAGCTCCGCGCATGCAGCTTCCAAAGTCGACAGGCGCCCGTCGACCAAATCCGCATTCGACTCCAAAGAGGTAATCCGCTGCCCATGATCAGAGATAGTGGCATGAACCAGATCAATTTTGGACTCGAGTGCGGCGATGACAGTTTTGAATTCCGTTGAGAGAGACACTTTATGGCTCTCCAACAAGCTGGTTAGCGCCTCCATGTTAACGTCGCTAGTAGCGACTTTCTCCGTAGGCATAGAGTCTTTCTTGACTTGTTTTGCGGGCATGTCTCCTTAAGGTATAACGTTGCTCAGTTGTTATGTATCGACTAGTGTAAGTATGAAGTGAGTAATGAGGTTTCTACCTAATAAAAAAGAAAGTTGGAAGCGAGGGAGCGGAGGAAAACACGTCTACTCCTCACTCTTCATTCCGGAGACAATTTATCCTTTTAATTAAAATACCCTGAAAAGGCAGGAATGTGACGATGTGACTGAGTTGGTGTTATTATTATTGAAAAAATGCAATGAGGCATGCAAAATGTTTGTAATTTGTGTGTCTTTTTTTTCAAGGTTTTCAACCTGATGAAAATTCATGGAGTTGTCTTTTAAAAATAAAGACAACAAAGAACAAAATCCGAGTTGTCCAAGCGTCCTCTGTTGCCCTCCAGCCTCTCAAGTTCGGGATAAATCATTATGTACATGCCAAAACCCTGAAGAACTTGACAGATACTTACCTTTATGAACGGGTCTGGCGTATACCAAGACGCCGCCGTGCATAGGTGGACGACTAAAGCCGCCTAGCTGTATAACCCTCAACCTGGAAGAACTCCTTAGGTTCTTGGGAACAGAGGAGGGGTTCGGTCTGAGTGTCGCCCTGCTACGGTCACCTCGAACCAGAAGGCAACTCAGGTGCACCGATAGAGCGGTCAGTTTGCATCAAGCTGCAAACTCTGGGGAAGAGCCGGAACGCCAATAAGGAAGTGCCAGAAACTGCAGTTCATCTATTGGCCGATAGGCGATGACTGCAGAAAGGATCAATTTCCATAGACCCCCATGTTAAAATGCCCAACTTTACAGCAGAAATAAACATGTTTCTACCCATGGATGCAATACAAATGATTCGGGATATAGTTAGATTCCACCTTCATGATTATTAATTGTTGAGTGAATTGTTTTAAAACGCGACCCCTTTATTTATATTAGGTCTTAAAGGTTTTGCATAAATTAGGGCGTAGTCACTTTGATATATATATACATATATATATATATATGTATATATACATGTGTATATATATATGTATATATACATGTGTATATATATATGTATATATACATGTGTATATATATATGTATATATACATATGTATATATATGTGTATATATATGTATATATATATATTAGGGCTGTCAGTCGATTAAAATATTTAATCGCGATTAATCGCATGATTGTCCATAGTTAATCGCAAATTAATCGCACATTTTTTATCTGTTCTAAATGTGGGATATTTTTCAAGTTTTTAATACTCTTATCAACATATGAGTGGACAAATATGCATTATATGTGTGTTTATTATCATTTGAACAATGACAAATATTCTCATGAATATTAAACACAACAACCTCTGAACATTACAAATATTCGCCTCAATTCAACCTGGAACCTCTCATACAATACAATACAAAGTGTGTGTGTGTGTGAGATAGTTGGAGCTATGTGCAGCTCAAGGCATATGCTCGAACGGGAGCTGCCTGGACGCTGCAATCATGTTGCGCACTATCCGTGCTGAGTGTGCAGACTTTTCGTACAATGTCCCACTGTCTGGCTTCCTGCATAAAGTCAAGTGCTCGGCGCAGTTGTGGCGAAATGTCGCTCCTCTGTTTGAATTGAAACAGCTCCTTATATCCGTTAGCGCAGCTAGCTAGCACCAGATGCTAACAACAACAACAACACACGTAAGGTCGCTCGCTCGCGCCACACATACATATATATATACATATATACACATACACACACCCTCCCGGTCCTCTCGATGGCCTGCCGGTGCCTGCCGGTGAGCGTGGAAGTGTGGTCTGCCACACGCGGGCAGGAGGAGCGGGGCTGTCAGCATCAGCTTGTAGAATGTATTTTAAACTCGATGCTCTCTGAAACTATGGGGCGGCCGAGGACAACAAATACACATGCGTTAATCGCGTTAACGCGTTATTAACGCGTTAACGTTGACAGCCCTAATATATATATTAATGCTGTCAAAATGATCGCGTTAACGGCGGTAATTAATTTTTGTAATTAATTGCGTTAAAATATTTAACGCATTTAACGCATGTGCAGAATGGCCTGCCCCATACATCCCACCAGTGGCAGCGCCAGGGTATGGCTGGGGTACGCTACACCCATACCAATAAATGGCTTAGCCCCACCATGAAAAATGATGTTAAAGTAAGCAAAATAAAGTCCGCCAACTCGCGCCGCGTAAATTGCACAGACAGCAGTTAGTAAGATTGATTTCAGTAGCCACTTGTCTGGAAATACCGAAGACCAGAAACGGTTTTGAAAACTTTTGTCACGTAGTGATCGTCTTCTCAATAGAACATCTTTGATAATGTCTTCTGGCCAATCAGAATCAAGATAACGGCGTGGTGTTGTTGCAGGAAGTCCCGACGGAGAATACTTTTGCTGTAGTACAGGGGTGCACATAACTGGTACGCAGGTTATGTGCGTAATCTGAAATGCGTACCGTCACTTGTGTCACAAAGCGCATTTGCGTACCGACGTACTTGTGAAGCTTTTCCAGAAGGCAGTTAGATCACCGGACGACAGAGTCGGTCTCCGTGTGCACAGACAGGGCTGCTGTTAACGTCGGTCTGTACAACGGACTTGTGCCAAAACTACGCCAACCGGCTGCGAGGGAGACTCTCCCCCCCCCTTCACTGGAGAACTGCGCTAAAACAGCTGATCACAACGGTCACGCTCTGTGGTCACGAAGTACTCCACTAGCGCCCCCCCCCCCCCCCCCATCGACTTTCCTGAAGTACTCCCCCGTTGATAGAAATCAACACGTAATTAATTAAGACCCCACGGTTTGATGAGTGTGTGGGCTGTCTTTCATTTTGACACAGACATTTTTTATAATAAACATCGATACTGTATGTTAAATGGATATATTCGCCTTCTTTCATTTATCTTTCCATTCCCACAACGATATACATAAATAAATGGCATATTTTGGACATATGGTGATTAATCATGATTAATTAATCTTTAAACTGATTAATCTGATTACAAATTGTAATCGTTTGACAGCCGTAATATATATATACATATATACATATACACATATATACATATATATTTACATACATATATTTACATATATACATATATATACACACATACATATATATACATACATATATATACACACATATACATATATATACATACATATACATATATATATATACACACATACATATACATATATATACACACATACATATATATACATACATATATATATATATACATACATATACATATATATATAATATATGCAATGCTATCTTCATAAAGGTCCTTACAAGCACATCTTTTTGAGGAGGGTAAATCCAAAGTATGGATCATTTTGGGGGTGACATTTAGGACAACGTGCAGGGCTTTGGTTCCCAGTGGAAAAAGACAGCAAAGTGACCCCCACACAGTGAATGATCAGGAGGCTTCAGGTGACTTCCTCTGACGTCACAAAATGGCCGCCTAGGGAAGCTTTGACACCAAATGAATGAATGCGGATAACACCTGACTCCTCCAACATAACTGGAAAGTCATTATCATCATTCTGCCTCTTGTTTTGTGCCTGCATGCCCTTTAACAGCATTGTGAGTCACATTTAGCTATAAACATACTGAATTACTTTTATGTTTTATTTAAAAGAAGTGAGATGTATTTCAAAAAGCAGATGAAGGTTTGATGATGGGCTCTCATGTAAGGGTAAATACTTTACAGCCTCTGCATCCTCAGAGTGTTTTTATGTAGAACCAATATCATGTTTTAGAGGAAAGGGGGCTGGTTTTACACAAGGTGTACATTTATTATTTATCCGCCTGGTTTCCTTAGATATCCAATTATTAGGTTTCAGTGCACAGAGGCAGTGATCTGCTGCATACTTGTTACTGCAGGCAATCCTCCAGACCTGGTAAAGACACACACACACACACACACACACACACACACACACACACACACACACACACACACACACACACACACACACACACACACACACACACACACACACACACACACACACACACACACACACACACACACACACACACACACACACACTGTTTTCTCACTCCCTCATGTACACACAAACAAATCTGATGACATTGTTTTCATTGAAATCGATGACTGAATACAAATCCAGTTTCTTGCCTTAAAAACTCAACATGTGCTAGCATCTAAAGGCCGCTACACACCAACCTGAGACCAAAGAACGCGTACCAAAGGCGTCCCGACTTTTACGTCCGCTACGTCGCCTGCATCGGCTACGCCGCCCGCCTACGAACACACCGCAAAGACTTCAGTCGACAAGTGGCAATAACTGTCCTTACCAGCAGGAAGCGGTAGTGTGTATTTGTCATTCAAAAGAGGCAACAGCCAATCAGAGTGATTTCTTTGGCCGACTTTCTTTGGTCGATTCAACATGTTGAATCGGCCGCGGGAGGTGTGAAAATGTGCCGTAAAGCAACAACGGTGCGGGACACACCAACCTGAGTAGGGCGCCGCGAATGCCCGACTGCCTCTGACTCCCAAAATCGGGTAGGTGTGTCAGGGCCTTAAGTTTCATAAAACCTTCTTAAATTGTATTCAATATTCGGTCAATATTTAATTAACTCTAATTATAAAGTCATTACCTGTGGCTGTAATGTTTTTTACTTTGCATCTTTTATGCATGGATATATTTTCAAGAGAAGAACAATTCTGGAGGTGATGTTCGAGAGGTGTCTTAGTAACGGCCCAAAACACTTACATTAGGAGAAACGCGCTGCAGTTTCAAGAATGATATAAAAATAGAAATGTGCTAGACCACATGCAAATGAAGAAACATCTTCAACAACTTGACATCACATGTGCATCATTTAGAAAACAATGCTGCATTCAGAAATCAATGATGTCCAACTTTTGATTTAGCTTCATGAGATTTGACTCCTCAAGCTCAACATTCAACCTGCAGTTTGATTTTTTTTTTTATGTACTCACTATTCCTTCTGGGGGCCTGAGCTTAAAAGCACACACAGAATAGGTGTCGATGCACATTTTTTATTAAACAGAAGAAAAAGGAGGCGATTATGTTATGACTCATCGGCTCTAAAAGAGTGTGCCTGCCTTAGGCCTTGAATATTCAAAACTGGTCAAGATGCAAGTGATAGGGATTTGATGTAATATTAAAGAGGCCCTGTTATACCTTTTTAAGGGTTTTAAAGGTTGTTGTGCATGTGAATGGACTGCAAAGGCTCCCACACATTCCCCCCTCAGCATGAAATGCCCCGATTGTAGTCCCTTGTTTACTTACAGTACCATAGTGACATCACTATCTATTTCCAACACATCTCTAAGTGGTTGACCAATCATAACAGAGATGGCCGGCTAACCAATCAAAGCAGACTGGGCTCTGGTTTCAGACAGAGGGTGAAAAGGCAGTGTGAGAAAAATAAAGAGCTTTTTGAACATTAAACATTCCACAGTGGAGGCACACAATACTAATAGGAAACCTGCATATGAGGGCCCCTTTGAGAATTGTCCCAACTCCAATGCAACATAATGTTTTCTGTTTCCCTTTGTGTAAGGCATTGAGGATGTGCTCAAGACCTTCAATAACATGAATGATTTGTTGTTCATTTTGCACATTAAGACACCACTTACAGCATGAGACATATGTGATGTTTGCGAAACTGAATATTCTGCCAGGGTTGCACCTGATGGAACATTTATAGCATGAATTAGGTATAATGTATAGCACCACAGATGCTGTGCTGATGGATCAATTTGTATACATAAAGCATAACTGTTTGCAGTATTACTCAAGGCTGAAAAGTCCTGTGCCTGTATTCTATTAATCTACTGCATCAGGGACCTGGAACCCTCACATAGCATGTGCTCAGAACATGGATAAATACATTTATTGAAGTTCCTTCACATATCTCATCATAAAAGAAATGGTTGAATAAAAACCCAATAAATATCATGATATGCTTCGGTGGTTTAACAGGTGGCACCAACACATCTCCATGCAGGCTGAACATGTGCTTCACACAGGCAATTCCCATGTTTCTATACCGCTGCCTGTAATGATGTTTTCAAAAAGCCAGTGCATATAGGAAGGGGCAAAGGCAATATCTTCCACTTGTCACAAATCCTTTAAATGCATTGTCACAAATCCTTTAAATGCATTATAACAAATCCTTGGAGATATAATGTTTTATATATTTACCAATACAAAGAGTCTCTATCACATACCTTTCCAAGCGGCAAAACAGAACGAGACAGGAAAAGAAAACCCACGCCAACAAACATTTAACCTTTTTTTTAAAGAATATTGAGTTGTGTAGAAAATAGCTTGATCGATGTTCCTGTTTATGAGTTAAGTGCAGTGTTTCCGCCTGACCAGGACGGAGAAGGCGTCCACCGTGAAAGCGGTGGTGACGTCACGTTGTGACACGTGACTTGAATTTTTAATTGAGCCGTCCCTTTATAGATACTATCTCTTTACGTATTAGTGATGGGAATTCCGGATAATTTGGCTCGGCTCTCTAAAGAAGAGCCGGCTCTTTCGGCTCCAAAACAGCTCTTCATGTTACCATAGTTTACCACGGAGCCTCAGTTTCGCCGCTGCGAGGCTCCGGAGCTCACATTTCATGCGCGTGCTCCACTAGCACCCCCCGTCAATGCTCGCCGGCAGTACACTTTCCATCACAGGAACACGCTTTGCTGGTGGCGAAAATAATCCCACCAGACTCCTGTGCCCCTCCAACAGAAACTCGCTCTTCTCTCGAATTATTAATTTTTCAAATGACGGCAAGACGCCCCCCTGGCTGAAACGCTGGTTAATTGTATGGCAGGATTTGTCCAACTAATAAATACGGTTATGAAAGGCGCTATATAAATTCAAGTTGTTATTATTATTATTATTACTGTTGTCCACTTTAATGATTGTTGTAATTCTTGTGTTATGTTTTTATGTAGCCCTGCTGCCATTATTTCCGTTTTTTCCATATTCATTTTACAACCCAGGACAATACTCTTTTACCACCCAGAAGCCCAACTGGCAAAGAATATATCTTTAGTTCTGTGACTATCAATTCTGATCAAAAGGTGACCCAGTGATCTTTGTTGTGTCTCATGTATTGGTCTAACGGGCTAATTTTGTTTTCATATTGAATTTTGAGACATAGAGACAGATAGGGACGAGCGGGAAAGACATGGCCCTCTGTGGGCCAAGAGTAGCACGTATGTCTTATTGTTGTTTTCATTTTAAGTGGAGCCATGACAAATGAGAATTGCCTCAGGAATGCCAAGTTTGTTTCTATGAGCAGGTCAACTGGAGACCACAAGATGACCCTACAGCCCGTGCAGACCGGAGTCAATGAGGTACTTTCCCCACTATATTGACTACAAAGTCTTTGAAGATCTGGAAAGATTCACCAAAAACCAAACTAGTTGTTTAGTGACCAAATAAACAGCAATGTTCAGATCAATTACTTATTCATGTTTTAATACATAATGTATTCTTGTATTAATATCACTCTATAACCATAATACATTACATAGTTTCTGTTCATTTTGGCTGTCTTTTCAAACTAAAATGGTCTTGACGTCCCCTACAGTGGACATACTGTAACATTTAAAAATGTAATTAAATTAAAAAAAGTCTAAATTGCAAGATGTTTTGTTAACCCTAAATAGGTAGGAAATAAAAAATAAAGAAGATTGGAAAACATTGTTAAAAAAGAGAATAGTGGAACAAATAAATACAGTGTTGTGGTGATTCAGCACTCACAACAGGAAAGAATGAAACAGAGAGGAAGCAATAAAACACAAACACAGATATAGCTACCCCAGTGAGATGATAGTGAGCTGTTCATGAACTTGTCATGAAAAGTTCATGAAATATCAGTGAACCATATTTATGAACAGCTCATAAACAGCTCATAACAAAGTTGATGAACTGTTCATGAAAGTGACATGAACATTAAATGGCACTAGGGCAGTTCATGAACTACTCATGAAACTCCTGTGCTGGAATGGTTCATGAACAATTCATGGAATATGGTTTTAGGCAGGTTCATGAACAATTCATGAAATGGAGTTTTCAGTGAGTGTGTAGGGATATTCAGTTTTCAACCAAGAACATATCAAGAACTGTTCATGACAACTTCATGAACAGTTCATACCCAGTCACTGAATATAATTCAATGGCTGGCTATGAACTGTTCATGAACTGTTCATGAACCATTGACTGTGGGTCAATTGGCAACCATAGAAAACAACAATTATGTCAATCACAATGGAACTTTACTCAAATTATCATACAAACATACATGTATACAGGTGGAGCGCTACAATTAATCCTATCACTATTTGAAGCAGTTCTTGATACTCAGCTGCACACAAAAATGTGTTACGGGTCCCAAAAGCTTGGGTACCACAGCAACAATAAATGATTTCTGTAGAAAACAGAAAAGTGCAGCAATAATTATACACAGGATCCGGTTGATCGTCTGGATTGCTTCTTATTCAAAATTCAAAGTACACAGTTACATTCAAATAGCTGAACTTTACAAACATCACATTTCTCCATTTAAGTTATCTGTCTGTCACAGTCAATTACTGTATCTCAAGGAGAAATTCAACATAGTCAATATAAATTATTACATTACATTGCATTTAGCTGACGCTTTTATCCAAAGCGACTTACAATAAGTGCGTTCGACCAACAAAATACAAACTTGAAGAAAACAGAATCATAAAGTACATCAGGTTTCATAGAGCAAAAACATTTCAAGTGCTACTCAACTGGCTTTAGATAAGCCAGTCCATAAGTGCTTTGTTAATAGTTCTATCGCTCGAAGTGGAGTCGAAAGAGATGAGTTTTCAGTCTGCGCCGGAAGGTGTGTAAGCTATCTGCTGTCCTGATGTCAATGGGAGCTCATTCCACCATTTTGGAGCCAGGATAGCAAACCCACGTGTTTCTGCTGATGGGAACCTGGGTCCCCTTTGCAGCGAGGGTGCAGCGAGCTGTTTGGCTGATGCAGAGCGGAGTGCACGCGCTGGGGTGTATAACCATGTCCTGGATGTAGGAAGGGCCAGATCCATTCGCAGCATGGTACGCAAGTATCAGTGTCTTGAAGTGGATTCTAGCAGTTACCGGAAGCCAGTGGAGGGAGCGGAGGAGCGGAGTGGTGTGGGAGAATTTAGGAAGGTTGAAGACCAGGCGAGCCGCTGCATTCTGGATGAGCTGCAGGTCGGATGGCACATGCAGGTAGACCAGCCAGGAGGGAGTTGCAGTAGTCTAGGCGTGAGATGACGAGAGCCTAGACCAGCACCTGCGTGGCTTTCTGGGTCAGCTGGGGACGCATCCTCCTGATGTTGTAAAGCGTGTATCTGCAGCAGCGGGTTGTAGCAGCTATGTCTGCAGTGAAGGACAGGTTGTTATCTATAAACACATAACGCTATCAAATAATACTTTCTATCAATATATCTATCTTTACCAAATATAACATATTATGGAGATCACAAAAATACACTGTCAATGTTAATAAACAAAAAACAAGGCAATGTGCCTGCAAGACTGCACTCAGGTAAACAAAACATATTACCCGTGCGCAGCAGCTGCCTGCGAGCCTTCACTCAGGTCACATTTACCCAGGCGCGGCTGAAGCCCGCGAAAATGGCATCAATTGTTGCCGACAGTTTAGTATTTTATAATACCGTTACTATGTCAAACATGCTCAAAACCTTCTGACACACTCTCCTAAACATCTCCAACATCATATCTAATTCACACAAGTTAACATCGATCATTTTCATCATGTACTGACCTGTAGAAAACAAAAAAGTAAGCAGCAATAATTATACACAGGATCCGGTTGATCGTCTGGATTGCTTCTGAGGAGTGGGCGGAAGTGTCCCCCCTAAGATAACCCAGATGTCACCGCTCACCTGCCAAAGGTTCCACCTTGGCGCTACTTACTCGTACTGCTTCTCAAACAGTACAGATAAACCATAAAATGATATGAATGTCACCAAAATAAATACAGATAATGTTCAGTTTCAAATTCACTATTGTTTTGTTTTAAGATTGAAAGTTTTAAAAAATAAAGACATGTTCAAATAGTAGATGAATATTCAAGAGGTCTTTAAAAACATCACACTGATCATCAAAAGTTCATAAAATGCTCATGAATATTCCAAAATATTCTGAACTTGCCACAATCATCCAAAATTCATGAAATGCTCATAGTCATGAAAAGTTCATGAAATGCTCATGCACACTTTGTGGGGTTTTAATTATAATGTTGTGATTGGCTGGATCATGAAAAGTTCATAAATTGCTCATAAAAGTCTGTCATGAGCAAAACAGGAACTTTATATGAATGAACAATGTTCATAAACATTCCATGAACTGCTCTTTAAAATGGTTCATGAGCATTTTAAGAATGTTGGTTCATGAACATGACAAGTGAACATATAATGAGTTGTTCATGAACTCCATCTCGCAGGGGTGATCAGTAATTATTATTTAGTTGTTGCAACAAACAAACAATAATGGGGAGTACATCACCTGCTGCCACAGCAGCCAGTCGCGGAAATGCCCCGACAGTAGCAGTAATCATACAGCATATATAGCCACTGCAAAGAGCGCAAACATTTTCCCTAAGCATGTTTAACGCACACACATGTTATCATGCAGCCTACCACACAAATGTCACATGTTCTCTCTGAAAGCTATACTTGTATATGTTTAAACATCATCATCTCATGACATCCTTTGGAGTAGTAAACTAACAAAGGTCAACTGTTTATAACATGAGGCCTTCTCTGAGGCTGCGGCCACACGAGGACGAAAACGGTCGTTTGCGTTACTGTTTAGTGTCATATAGACCGTTCGGCCACATGCGAGGACGACCGAATACGGCACTAAACGACTGAGGAAACGATAACGGGTCCCAAGGTGGATAGAAAGGCATATGCCACTCTCTGGGGGGTCAAACGGCTCCGTGTGTGCGCCCTATCCGAACATTTTCAGATCACTGATAGTGATTGCGCAATAGCCCCGCCTCTCCCCACCTCTTCTGCTCACCTCCGCTTACCCCGCGCCAGTGCTGAAGTGTTTCGCCACCAACAACAATGGCGGATCGCAGAGTTGCTATCGTGCTACGGACGCTATTGACCATGCTACAGTTGTTTGTGCAACATCTACAGCAATAATGATGAGGCAATAGCCCCGCCTCGCCCCACCTCTGCTGCTCACCCCCGCGTCAAAGTAAACTGCACCCTGAATTCAGATTATTTATCTTTCTCTCGATATGGACCTAAACGCGAGTGAAGTCTAATCTGACAGGACGGAGACACGCAGCTCTGCTCACCTGCAGCTCCTCCCACTGCAGCAAAACACACACTTCAAGTCAGATCATCACCCTTAGCTATTTTAATTACCTCTCAGACTCCCTAAGTGTACTAGTTATAAATATGTTTATTTTTACTGTCGGCCGGGTCACTCATTACTGGATCAGCTGCTGCATGAGACAGACACTGACGCTGTCCGAAGAGAGGGAGGAAAAAAAGAGGCTCCGTGTATTATATTATATAGAGTCGTTATTCATTTGTTTTAAAGCTCAATAAATAACAAAGAAGACCTTTGACCGGCACTTTTATAATTTTGTCCGGAAGATTTAAACTTTAATACACGCTGACTGGCGAAAAACTCTGCCCGGTTCCCTCGGCCCCCACCGCGGAGAATAAACAGAAGGGCAACCATGCTTCTTCTCTGCTTTTGTGAAGGAAGTTACAGCGCCACTACAGGCTCCTGCATATGTACTGCAGCTTCTCCAGCGGTTGGAGCTAAACGGAGCGGTCTCGTGTGGGCAGACACTATCCGGATAACTATTGCGTGTGGACGGAAGCTTGTTTGCGATTGCGTTTAGCCGTTTTCGTCCTCGTGTGGCCGCAGCCTGAACTTCCTCTAACCTCGGTGTCAGCTCACTTCAAATGAATACATCTATTGATAATTCAGAACGACCATTGTCCCTCTAACTGTGTGTCCCAACTCAGTAACACACATCATGTAGCTTAGCATGTGATCTTAATGAATATCAGGAATACGCTGTATTAAACATTCTGCCATAACAACAGTTTGAGCAAATGAGCATTAAAAAGTGAGGTAACACTTTATATTAAGGTACACAAATTCACCATCAATTAGTTGTTAATTAACATGCATATGAGCAGTATATTGGCCCTTTATTAGTCATTATTAAACACTTAGTAATGCCTTATTCGACATGACCATATTCTACAAGTAATAGGCCATTAGTTGAGTGTTTCCTCAATTACCCTCTAATTAGTTCTTATTTATTGCAAGTAAGGAAGTTGCTGTACATGAGTTTTGGTCTCAATATGCTCTGCTCAATATGGGCCCAATAAGGCAGTAGTACCACAAGAATAGTAATTCTCCCATAATAACACTTACATCGCACCACTCCATCCCTGTGAGTAGGAGCTGGCCGTAACAAATATGATCTATTCTTATGTAACAAGACATGAAACTATAAGTGTTAATTGTGTCTGTATAACATTTGGTATTTCTATCTAAGAATATGTGTTTGGGTATTGACAGTTCAGCTACCAATAGCAAGGTGACATTTACCTGTATGTTAACATTTGTACTGAAGGTTAGACAGGAAACCGGGTACAGGAAGTAGGAGAAAGTGAACTGAATAGCATGGCAGTAAGTGTTTCCCACATAATTTGATTCTATTTGTGGGGGCACCGCACTATCCATTAGACCACCAAAATTAATATATATACTGTATATATTCAATTGTGGCGGCCCGCCACAAATAAATCAATGTATGGGAAACACTGCAGTAGACTACTACTAATTTCCCCTATGCAACCTGAATAGTAAAAGGGTCAAGTCTGTCAGAAAGCAATGGCTGTAAGTGTAAGCCTTACACTTACACTGTAAGGATTAGTAACATGTATTGTGTTTAAGTGATGAGATGTTTAAACTCAATGAGAAAATGCATTGACTTTCGCGCTAGCGTTAGCATACACGCTAGCGTTAGCCATACTAGCCTGTATACATGCTTATTGCACTGCTAGCATTAGCTATATTACCTTGTTTACACTTAGCGGTCCGACAGTATGTGTTAATCTGTGTATGTTACACTTGCATGTATGAGATCATTAAGTGCCTTGTAACTTATTTTTGTATAGTTTCACTCCATTTGAATCTCAGTGGACTGCAAATAAGTCAATAAAGGAGCATGGCTCTCAAAAGAGTTTGGCTGGCTATTTAATCTACGTTCACACTGAGACAGTACAACACATAGAGAGAACAGTACACCTATTGTGTAAGTACATACAAGCAGGTCACACAGTATGATCACAAATACATTAACTCTGTTAAAAAAATCTGTTTTTATTAATAAGTAAAGGCTGCATGTGTTCTCAGCCTTGGAGAAACTTGACATGTTTTGGTATGTGTCTGAACCTCTCTTTATTTCATTAATAAAACAGATGTTTCAACGTGTGCCTACTCTGTTCATGTACTGTTGAGGTTCATTTCAGTAGTTGTATAATGTCTCACGGCATGTCGTGTTATAGTCACGAAATTAATCTATTGGTTCGTGTTCACCAACGCGATTTCGCCATTTTTTTCATGTCACACTGAACGATTTTAAAAGCAATGTAAATAATAACAAATTAGAAAAAAAACAGATTAAAAAAAATACAAATTTCAGTATTCTGACACAGAACAATTTTAGAAGCAATGCATTTATATTGGTAACTACATGTTTCGTGCCTGCACCAAATAATAATAATAATACATTTTATTTCTATAGCGCTTTTCTTGAACCCAAAGACGCTTTACATTTGGGAGGGAGGGTAGACAAACAAAACAAAACAGAAAAACAGTCAGGAGGAAGTTGGTTGAGAGGGGGGGGGGGGGCTTATGGATACAGAGTTGAAGAGGTGGGTTTTGAGGCGGGACTGGAACAGGGTGAGGGACTCAGACTCACAGAGGTATTGGGGGAGGGGCTGCCACAGAGAAGGCTCTATAACAAATTAGAAGGAACAAATTATGACAAAAAATACAGATGTCAGTATTCTGAGGCTCTGAGCCATTTCTTTTCCTCGCGGACGGCAAAAAACTCAGACATTATACCATTTACAATAAAAGGGATAGGGTTAGGCTTAGGGTAAGATATTGAGTAAGAATATGTTTTTATGAACCACACAGCTTCTGGTATTCCAAGACCCGACCGGACAAAAACACGTGGTGCACACGAAACATGCTACCAATAGAAATACATTGCTTTTCAAATCGTTCTGTGTTACACGAAAAAAAATGCGAAAATCATGTTGGTGAACACGAATCAATAGATTAAATTAATTTCGTGACTATAACACGAAATGCCGTGAGACTGGGCTGGAAGAGGAGGCAACTTTAGAATAGGGAACCTGTGCAGGTCAATTAGAGTCAAACTACTAGCTTATTCGTTATGAACTTTAAAATAGGGAACGTGTTCTTAGATATAAATACCTCATTTTGAGTTGTTTAGACACAATTAACACTCATAGTTTTATGTCTTGTTACATAAGAATAGATCATATTTGTTAAGTGTTATTATGGGAGAATTACTATTCTTGTGGTACTACTGCCTTATTAGGCCCGTATTGAGCAGAGCATATTGAGAACAAAACTCATCTACAACAACTTCCTTACTTGCAATAAATAAGCACTAATTAGAGGGTTATTGAGGAAAAACTCTCAACTAATGGCTTATTACTTGTAGAATATGGTCATGTAGAATAAGGCATTAATAAGTGTTTTATGATGACTAACAAACAGCCAATATACTGCTAATATGCATGTTAATTAACCACTAGTTGATGGTTAATTTGTGTACCTTAATCTAAAGTGTTAGCAAAAGTGAGGATTCATTCAGTGAAGGCCTACTTGCTGGGGAGGGGGGCTGTAGCCTTGTCTCAATACACATGATATACTGGAGTCAGCAAAAGGAAATCAAGCTAACGTATGGGCTTATTGCAGGTGCATTTGTAGCAGATTTCCACTGGCCTGCTACATAGAAAGAGCAAAACACGCCCACTGTCTTCAGTCTATTCATTCTGAGATTGACTCTAGGTTTTATTTTTTCCATATGAATAAACCTCTATGCATCAAACTCTTATCCCATTTCTTGGTAGCGCGCATGTTCCAACTTAACATGCAGCCTGTGGCAGTTGATCCTGTTAGCTTTCTTATTTGAGCCAACTTGTTATATTTCTGTTAATATATTCTAATAGTAACTTATCAAGCTGTGCCATCTCAAAATGTTCTTGTAGAGAGGGTTCTATTCACCATTGTTGCCTGTATGTGCACATCATTGTCGCGACCTGATGACTGCCTTGTTTACACAACGAACAGCTGATCAGGCTAACCGGCTAGCATGGTTGTGGAAACAATGGTTATTCTCACTGAAATCAGGAGAAGGACACAGAGGATGCACGGTCAGGAATCGAAAAAAGAGGACAGCTGGCTCCAGATTCATGGAGAAAATAAGATATAAGCAAAGTCCACCCCCTCTCATCACGGGCAACGTAAGATCACTAGCTAATGGAATGGACGAGCTAACGACGTTAGCTTGTAGTCAGACGTGTAATCTGGAATGTGTTTCAATGTGCTTTACAGAAACATGGCTGCACCAGGACCTACTTGACGACAACGTATCCATCGATGGCTTCCGCACTGTTATGCCAATTTTATATCGACAACATTGTCATCAACAACGTCCCCATCAATATAGTTTTCAATGGCTTCCGGACAGTTTGGGCCAACAAGGATTTCACCCGCGAGCATCAGCATGTCTTCACTGTGAGTCTTCAGAGGGTTCCTGTGCTGTGGAAGTTGCCGTGCCTAAGATGCTGTGTCCCAGTGGCTACAAGGACTTTAATTATGGTACAACTGTCTTCAAACCTAATTTCCCCCTGGGATTAATCAAGTATTTTGATTTGATTTGATGAGACTCCAAGTGCTCCTCAACGGTACTGATTATTAAAATGTTGGTGCAGAAGTCTGTGTTTATAATCAGGCCCAAACTTGGACTTTTCTTATCTCCGCAATTTGGTCTGATGCAATTGATTTTTCGTTTCAAGCATCACCGTGGTAACAGCGCCAGACAGCTTCTCATATTCAGCCTACATGTTCCCAACATCTTTATCAATCTGACAAAACTGCATTACCTCTCCCAGAGGAACAGAGAATCACTTTTATTGGAGAATGTTTGTTTGCAGAACTCGCCTTGAAAAGAAGCACCATGCATCACACTAATGGTAAAGCAATAGAAGCAGCTGTATAAAATGGACGCCAGTCAGTGTGAACAACTGTTTACAGGGCAACTGAGCGATGCAAAGCATGAGCAATGTGTCTTTATTTCATTTCATTTCAAACCTTTATTTAACCAGATTGGTCCCTTGAGATCATAGATCTCTTTTTCACAGAGACCTGCAGCATATCGGTTCCACATGAAACATAAAACAATAAAGGACATCATACATTATATTTACAGGATACATAGTTATAGACATTTACAAGTGCCCATTGTATCAGCAAGCATTTCATTTAGCCTAGCTTTAAAAACATGCAGAGGAATGAGATTGCTCAGTTTCAATTCTTGCTGAAGATTGTTCCAAGCAAGTGGAGCTGCGCACATAAAAGCTGTCTTACCTAAGACAGTCCTTGCTCTTGGCACATCTAACAAGACCACATCATGCCATCTCAGACAATAGCTGCTTGCAATTCTCTGTGTTATCAGAGAGCAGATCTAATACGGGAGTTTACCCAAATATGATGTGTGGGGAGCCTAATTATCAGCAGTTACCCTCTCTTTTGTTTGTATTATAACGGAGATCTAATTAAAGTATCGTGCTCTTCTCTGTAGACAAACACAAATGTTAGTTTCTCTTTCCCATAACCACTTTTACAGTTTCATTAGTATATTGTAGTTTTAAGTAGAATGTATTTACATAATCCCATAATTACTTTAAGTGTATTACTTTTCATTATTTCCCATCAACTTCCAGGTTCTTGAATTATTTAACCTGTTCAACCCGGAGGCCCCCGCCCGCGGCCCGTTTTTTTTTCACGAAACTGTCTCAGGGCTTCTTAACATTTAAAAACCTATTAATGTGTCATACCCACTTAACGGGAAGAAACTCAGCTAAGTGACACGAACCATTTTTACCGAAACTAAACACAAGTCTCACAAGAAGCGTCTAAATGAGCCCTGAGCGAAAAAATGCAAACACACTCAGCACAGAACTCTAGGTATAAATGCCCTTATTACATATCAATTAACAAGCTGAGATTCCAGAAATATAAGTATCATCACTGAGCGATCATAACTTGCGACAGGGGAAGCAAACACAGACATCACAACACACAGCTTTACGGAGAAAACACGGGAGAAATATCTTACCTTTTGCTGTTTCTGATCAAAAGTTGTGTTCAATGGCATCAACACGATAAAAACACTGCTGAAGGTTAAACCAATGTGTCTGTGTCACTTTGAAATTATTACTGATAATCCATCATCATATTTAATAGTTTGAGCCTAGGTTTCAGTTTCCAGAGCGTAACATAGCTTTCGACTGCGTGTGTGAATGTGGAACTTCCCCTTCGATTCTATTGGCTCTAACGGTTCAAAAAATATGTCAATCACCAAAATCGACCAATGGGTTCCAGAGAAATGGCAAATACACCCAAATGACCCCAAAGGTGTTTTTTTCCCCCTTCTAAATCTCTCTAAAAAGGTTGAATGTCACTTGTTTTGCATCAATCTTGATACAGGGTACTTATTATATGTTATAGTTTGGATTCCTAAAGCTGTTAGTCTACTATCCCATCATTCAAGGGTGGTTTTCACTATAAGTAATGTTTTCTTTTGGGACGGATACGATAATTTAAATGTTTTTACTATGTTCAATCTGAATTTACTATGTTCAATCTGAATTTACTTTAAAATAAAAACATTCATATTGATTCTGACTTTTCTACATCCAACTCACAGGTGTATCATTGCTTTGAGAAAAAAGATTATTAATTTAACCCTTTTCGAGCCTGAGACCTGACAATCAGGCTCAGGGCTTAACAGGTTAATTGCATTCTTTTGCAGCTGGATTCTATGCTGTTTTAGTATCATAATTGTGACTTAAAGTTTCTGCAGTAATATCAATTCTATAACACATAGGTTTGAGCAAGCTCTCTGATTGGTCAATAGGCATGTTCAAATAGAACATGCCTAATCACAAAGTATCCAGTGGCCTACACACGCCACTAGCCTACCGAAACTACTTCCATGAGCCTACATCGTGTGGTTTCCATAGCGACGTTTAGCGACACACAGCCGTTACACTGTTATACATTGTCTCTCGTTGGAAATCGGTAGCTACAAAATGTCAGATTTTAAAGTTAACTTTGATTTGTTGGGGGGCCTCAGTATTGATGAATGGTTGGACATGGACACAGACCACAAAACCAACGAAAGATTTGCGGCTGTTTCAACTGACGAGTTGAGTGCGTTGGAAAAAAGTCGCAACGAAAAGAGTACATTGGCGTCAACCAGTGGCGTTTCTATATGTACAAAAGTGGTGGGGCACAAAAAACTCAGATGTCTATATATAAGCTTCTGCAGAGAGGTTCATGGCTGGTGAGGCACTGGCACTGACTCTTCAGGTTTACAAATATATTAAATCAAAATATAATATTATTTTCAAAAGCTTTTTTTGTCTGATGCTTCAATCACTTTTAAACAGACAGTTCAACAGAAGGATACCCACAAAAATGTAATTTTATCATTTAAATATTGAATTGTTCTCTCTTAGTAAGATCCCATTTTCAATAAAATTGCAGTCTTACCTTGACTTGAAGATGAAGTCCATTTGCCTATCCTTCTGGACAAAAATCTCTATTACTTTTTTGTAAAAGTCCTCCTTATCTTCTTGTAGTTTCAAAAGTATATCATAAATCTAATCTAATCAATAGATTTTTTATTCGAAAATGATAAAAGTAGGGTAGACATGTGGATATTATCCGGCTGAACAAAACGTACATTTATCTAACAGCTACGTTTCCCACAGATCTTATTTTGAGCTATTTTCTAAAATCCTATGGAGAAATCTCGTTGCTTTTTTGTTGAGGGAAGCCATGCGCAGCTTACTTCCTGGTTTTAGGACGCCTCACTGCAGCTCTCTCTCGTCTACTCTTCACACACCACACTTTTCGCGGCACACGTACTTACAGCCAATCAGCTCTGAATTATGTGAGATGACGTATGGTGGGGATGGCAGCACTTTGCCCCTATGGTCATTATTTTTTGCCACACACATTACATAGGAAAATACTCTGAGCATGCGCAGTGTAGTTTTTGCAGTCACCGTTCACTTAGACAGTCAGAGGGAGGGGCAGGATCAGGTTTTGTCCCACATGGCTCTAAACAGCTCAATAGGCACACACTGTAGACACTCATTAGAAGAACACATACTAAAACAGCAATGTACAGACGAATCAGATGATTAAACATGATCTTAAAATATATTTTATATATTTTTTAATTTATTTTTTGCATTTTGTTGTAATCATTATTTTAATACTTTCTGCTGACACTAGGTGGGGCTGTGCCCCACCTGCCCCTAATGACCAGTCGCCACTGGCGTCAACTACCTGGGCTGTCAAATGTCTCAAAGCGTTCTTAAAAACCTAGGAGAAAATGGTGGATTTCGGAACAGTGTCCAAACCGGAGCTGAACAGCTTACTTCGCCAGTTTTATGGAAGTGTTAGAAACACTAAGGGCCAGCAGTACGCTATTAGTACCTATGTCGGTTTGAGAGCTGGGATCAACCGCTTCGTTAATGACCCTCCGTGCAGCCGGGCATGGTGTTTGATGAAAGACAATAAGTTTACCACCTCAAATAACGTGTTCTCCGGACTCATCAAGTCACTCAGAAGGGCTGGGCAGGACAAAACTGAACACCATCCCGCTATCACCAACGAGGACCTCGAAATCCTGAGGAAGTCCCGGGCCATGGACCCAAACACACCACGGGGCCTCCTCAACAAGGTAATAATAATAATAGTAGCCCAATAATAATAGCTACTTTATTGATCCCCAAGGAAATTGTTTTTACAGTAGACATTTCCTACATTACATTACAGGTGTGGTTCGACACCCAACTGCATTTCGGAAGAAGGGGAAAGGAGGGCCTGAGGAAACTCACTCCACAATCTTTTGTTGTTAAACGAGATTCTGCAGGTGAGTTGATCAAACACGCGTTCTTCGGACTCATCAAGTCACTCAGAAGGGCTGGGGAACAAAAAAGTTGTTATCATTAAGCCTACAAGCTTTTATTATTATCAGGCTATTATTATTATTATTATTGTTGTTGTTCTTATTATATTGTTCTTCTTCTTCTTCTTCTTATTCTTATTATTTCATCATTGTTATTATCTTTGTTGTTGCTTCATAAGGTCAAACTTGCCTAACATTCGTTTTTTTTTTTTATTATCCTTAAGGCACCAAATATGTGACGATGGCATTTAACGAGGAAACGAAAAACCATAAATGCCACAACGACAGGAAGCGCCAGAACAGGAGAGGGGCAATGTTTGAGGAGCCGGGCAATGCCATTTGCCCGGTAGCTTCGTTCGAGGCCTACCTATCAACACTGCCCGAATCAGCAAAGCTTTCTACCACCATCCAAGGAAGTCGGTGAAGCCTGGGGATGCGGTGTGGTATAGCATGGAGCCCTTGGGGGTGAACAGCCTGGGGTCCATGATGACCCGCATTAGTGAAGAGCCTGGCACTGCTACGCGTTACACAAACCATTGCGTCAGAAGCACCTGCATACAGCGGCTGGCGGAGGCAGGGTTGGAGGCCAGAGAAATCATGTCCGTTAGCGGACATAAAAACTAGTCATCGCTTCGCAGCTACTGGGCTCCATCTCTAGACAACAGAAAGATGTGGAGCAACGCGCTTTTTGCCGGTCCGGGACACACGGCCACTGGAGGAAAGCTCTTCCTATAACGTAGTCCTACCCGTGAACACCACGGCACCACCTGCAAACAAGTCTGGCATGGAGTTCATGGAGAGCTGTTTCAAGAATTGCACTTTTAATGGCAGCATGAACATCCACCTTCATTCTGAACCCAAAATGTTTCAGCACCATGGACAGCCTGATTTGATTTGTTCTGCTAATCCCACACAGTGATTACTCAGATATTTAAATAGCCTAATTCAAGAATTGTTTTCAATAAATTGTTTTCAATAAATTGGTTAATAATATATTATTTACTATAATTAGGCTATATCAATAACTGTAAGCGAGGAAGCAGGAGTGTTCGATTGATCGGCTATCGTTACCATGGGAACTACTTTCTAGGAACTACTTTCTGACGGAGATTAACTCAAGCAGAAAGCGTAGGTTTGGGAGCAAATTAGCCCACATTATGAAATTATTTTACGATATTGTTGATTACAATGATAGTTTGTGTTATAGAATCGTTATTGGTACTCCAGTACAGGCGTACGGACCTCGGCGCAAGCGCCTCGATCCTGCCGCAGTACTGTCGTACCAATAATGACGTTCAAGAACGGCCTCAAGTGTATGATTGCTTAATTCAACGATGAATATAATTCATAAATTATGCAATAATTAGATAGAAACTTATGAGACATTACAGTTAATTCATTTATTTAAATGGATTTAGGTAAAACACCATATTTTCCATCTGTTATTTTTCAAGCAATATCTTCCCGAGATGTTTCCTGGGAGGAAAATCATTATTAGTACTAATTGAGGGGGAAATGGAGACAGCTGATTAATTCGAAGTAATTGTTTGTGTAACCTTGAGAGTCTTCAAGGCAGAGCACAGCAGGTAAGCTGGTGAATCACTCTTTCACAGAAATAAATAATACAGTTTATAATATTTAATGATAAATGATTTTGTTTGAATCCAAATTTGTTATTTCAAGGACATGTTCCCCTTAAAAAAAAAAACAGTGAAAAACACTGCCCTAGAAGACTTGACTTGAACTTCCTTTCAAAGGCATGAGACTTGGGTTGGACTCTCCCTCAATGACCAAAAACACGACTCAACCTTCGGAGTCTCGGGACTTAATCTGGACTTGCCCTTAAGACTTGACTTGGACTGGCTCTCAAAGACTTGAGACTTGAGTTGGACCTTCTCCACTTGAGACTTGGACAACCCCTAATGACCTCAGATTTGATTGGGACTTGCCCTAGAAGCTGTTGGAGTATCTTTCAAGATGTAAGGTTTGACTTAGACTTGTTCTCACAGACTTGGTACTATTCAGACTTGGTACTATTCATCGATTTGCTTGGAACTTGGAAGTTAAAATAATTTAAAAAACGCTTATTTTCAGGAACGTTCTGAAGTATTATGGAGGAATTTGTGGGCCAAAAAAGAAAGCATTTCATGTTAAAAAAATCCATGTTATAAAAGGCATATTGGTGTTTCTCTCTGTCCAACACACTCTCACTCCCTAAGCGTCCAATAGCGACGTTTGGTCAGTGTCCGTGGCGTCCAATTGTGACGCTCCTAGGCTCCTTCAGCGTCATAAAGGGACGCAAATAGCTTTCAACTGATTGCAATGTATTCCCATCTGCGTCGGGATTTGACGCTCATGGAAGCACGGCATTCGTTTATGTCGGCTGCCCTTAAAGGCAATGTGAGCATCCATTCCCATTGGATAACGGAGAATTTTACACCCGGAAGTAAGTACTCCTCTTACTGTCGATTGATTTTACAGTGATATCTGCACTACTCATCGACTAAAAAACACCAGATTATCCTTGTTAATTACACAACATTGATTGGTTTAAATTGTGTGCAATGCTTTTGTATTTTTCCCCTTCGATTCGGAGAAACAAATATGTTTTCTGAGTAAAGGATGGCAGAAGACACTACACTACCCAGAATCCCCAGCTATCGTTTGGCCTACACCATGTGCTCTGTTTGACAAACCCCGTTTTTTTCACCATTCATTCCGATGGCTGGCGTCTATGTCACGTGATCTTCAAATGTCTCCCTGCAGAAAAAGAAAACATGGCCGAACTTCGTTTTATTCTAGGTGTAAAATGCCTATTTTAAAGTTAGTTTGGCCATTAAAATGCGTTTTGATGTCATTTGATGCGAGAAATATGAGTTGTTATTTCAGATTATGTGTGCAGTGGATGTACATGCTCTTTAGTTTGCTAGTTATTACGAAGATTACTTCAGGAAATCGCGACGTTTTCATTGTTACCAAGGTGGTTGCTAGGGACGCTGCTATCGATATTATTTCTGTTATGTTGTGTAACTGTTTAATGGTGTTATCTTTATTGCTACCCCCTTCCCCGTCAATGTATAGTGTTGGTCCACAGCCTAAACATATTAGTTTAACAAAATCCGCATCTAAAGATAGCCTACGTTATTTCCCCCCTGTGCAATTCCAGTCTCACATCTCAGAGCACACCGTCATTAACAAATACCGGAAACAGACCGAAATAATAATAATAATACCTTATTCCGAGTGTGCTTGCTTTTCTCTTTGAAAGTCATCACATAACGGCATTGTAATACACGGTTCGGCTGCATTAAATACTACATATCTGCCGTAGTTCTGTATTTATAGAGCCCTGATGAGAAGACAAACATGAGGAACTGAAAACGTGACGTGGATCATAAATATATCAGCCATTAAACAACATCTTACATTTCTTTTCACACAATACGTCTCCTTGCAGTATCAACACTAATTCGGCTCACTTTTATATTTGATCCAATTGGTAGATAGGCTGTATTTACACCATAAAGGTGCACAGCTGATATAAAGGGACACCTGGTGGTTAAAGCATGTTATTGAATTTCAATATTTTTATTATTAGATATTAATACGATCCCTATAAAGTATATTCATTACTCGTTATTCTCTACTAATTGTTAATTAAAGACTGTATGTAATGACTATTTTGCACATCCCTTTCAAGATTTTCTAAGGTTTATTGACATCATATAGGCCAACACAACTGTGGTGTAGTTCTGCACTGAATGAAAAACTTGGGTTGCAGGTTCCTCAATAGTGCATTACAAGACATCTATCAATATTTGTGCATACCTCCAGCAATGTTAACTATGTTGAAGCACTTATTTTAACAGATATTATACATAATGTATTATACTCTTATGATGTATGTAGATATTTCATCTCCGGCCTGGTCAGGTATTGAACAATCAATAAATAAAGAACACAGAATTGTTGAATATAAAACACAGAATTTGTGTGATTATACTAAATGATTTTCAAATAAACACAACTGCATATTTAACTGTTACACATGCTGATGTAACGCAAATGTTCCAACTTGGGATCAATAAAGTATATATTATCTTAAGCTGATCGATGGCTACTGCCATATTTGCAAAATGTGCCTCTGAACCTTGACAAGTGCATGTTTCAGGCTTATCAATTAATGTAATGTAATGTTATCACAGGGGTCACACACATAAGACCAGCTGTTAAATAAAGCTCTTCTGACCTTAGCTGGCATGTGGGTATATTAATACTGCCCATATTGGGCACAAGCAATTTTCATCCATTTATTAATTATATGTTTTAAATGTGAGTGTTTCCTGTCCCCTAAACCTCCAGGGATGTACACAGTTTAATACTGGCAACTTCTTATTATGGGAAATACGAAAACGTCTTTTAAAACTACAACTCCCAGTAGAGACGTGCCAGAGAGAACATGTTGCGAAACAGAATAGCCAGCATGTGTAGTTCTGGGGACGGGGTGGGGGAGGGGGGACGCGGTGGACCCGTTCAAATCCAGTTTTGGACAGTCTGCCGTGGTTCCATCCCATTTCAAGTGCTGTTCGAGAATCGGCTTAACCCTCGGAGCACACTCTCCAATCACAGAGCTTGAGGACTATCACAGGGTTTGTCAAACAGAGCACATGGTGTAGTCCAAACGATAGCTGGGGATTCTGGGTAGTGTAGTGTCTTCTGCCATCCTTTACTCCTGGGAATGGACGCTCACATTACCTTTAAGGGCAGCCGACATAAACGAATGCCGTGCTTCCATGAGCGTCAAATCCCGACGCAGATGGGAATACATTGCAATCAGTTGAAAGCTATTTGCGTCCCTTTATGACGCTGAAGGAGCCTAGGAGCGTCACAACTGGACGCCACGGACACTGACCAAACGTCGCTATTGGACGCTTAGGGAGTGAGAGTGTGTTGCTCTGTCTGTACTTTTAAGATGTTTCGGCTAAATACCATTGAAATTCACAGTGCATTTCCAGGATTAGTAGAAACGGACGTTTTTAAGAAAGAAGTATGTGCATTTTAAGCCATTTATATTCAAATGCTTACATGGCTTACCATTCCCACTGATACATTATTTTAGCAGTAGTAATTGATCAGTATTAGAATGAATGATGTGTGACATTGTTCATTTGTACCTTAAGAAATGTTCTTTACCATTGGATAAAAGTGAATGTATGAAGTGAATAAATTAAAACGGCAACAATAAAATGTTGCAAGGATCCTGGAGGGGGCCTGGGAGTACGCTTATCCGGTCTACATGTGTTTTGTAGACTTGGAGAAGGCGTATGACCGAGTTCCCAGGGAGTTACTGTGGGAGGTGCTGCGGGAGTATGGGGTGAGGGGGTCTCTACTCAGGGCCATCCAATCTCTGTACTCCCAAAGCGAGAGCTGTGTCCGGGTCCTCGGCAGTAAGTCGGACCCATTTCCGGTGAGGGTTGGCCTCCGCCAGGGCTGCGCTTTGTCACCAATCCTGTTTGTAATATACATGGATCGGATTTCAAGGCGTAGTCGTGGGGGGGGGGGTCTGCAGTTCGGTGGACTAAGGATTGCACCACTGCTTTTTGCAGATGATGTGGTTCTGATGGCTTCATCGGTCTGCGACCTTCAGCACTCACTGGATCGGTTCGCAACCGAGTGTGAAGCGGCTGGGATGAGGATCAGCACCTCCAAATCTGAGGCCATGGTTCTCAGCAGGAAACCGATGGACTGTCCACTCCAAGTAGGGAATGAGTCCTTACCCCAAGTGAAGGAGTTCAAGTATCTCGGGGTCTTGTTCTCGAGTGAGGGAACAATGGAGCGTGAGATGGGCCGGAGAATCGGAGCAGCGGGAGCGGTACTGCAGTCGCTTTACCGCACCGTTGTGACGGAAAGGGAGCTGAGCCAGAAGGCAAAGCTCTCTGTCTACCGGGCCATTTCCGTTCCTACCCTCACCTATGGTCATGAAGGATGGGTCATGACCGAAAGAACGAGATCGCGGATACAAGCGGCCGAGATGGGTTTCCTCCGCCGGGTGGCTGGTGTCTCCCTTAGGGATAAGGTGAGAAGTTCGGTCATCAGGGAGGGACTCGGAGTTGAGCCGCTCCTCCTTCGCGTCGAAAGGAGCCAGTTGAGGTGGTTCGGGCACCTAGTTAGGATGCCACCTGGGCGCCTCCCTAGGGAGGTGTTCCAGGCATGTCCAACTGGGAAGAGACCAAGGGGTAGACCTAGGACCAGGTGGATTGATTATATCTCTTTGCTGGCCTGGGAGCGCCTTGGGATCCCCCAGTCAGAGCTGGTTGATGTCGGCCAGGGAAAAGAAAGTTTGGGGCTCTCTGCTGGAACTGCTACCCCCGCGACCCGACCACGGATAAGCGGGAGAAGATGGATGGATGGATGGACAATAAAATGTCTTGATGCTTCACATGTCTTTCCCAGTCCCAGTGAAACATGTCACCATAATCGTCCTAAAAGTTCTACGGGTGTGTTTTTTCAGGTACAGGGTCCATGCTGTTACCTCCAGCAGAGAAGAGTGAAACTGTCATTTTATTTTTCAATCTCTTCCCTTCAGAAAGCTTGGCTTCAAACAGGATGGCCTCTGGTGGTTTCACGCGATGCACCCCTTCACATAGCATACGCCTTGTTTTACTGCAATCAGATTGGAAATGGATATACAAACGCCTGGCCCTTCATGTATCTATGACAGTCTACAGCCTGGTGTCTAAACAGATGCTTTGCTCAGGTACAAAACTAAGTGTGTGTGTGTGTGAGTATTTGTGTCCAATTTAATTTGTTATTTGGTTCACAGTTATTGTACATACAACCAGGAAGTATGTGCAACCTTCATCTTTGTGGAGGTGTTCATGTGTGTGAAAGTGTGTCTTGGCATTGGTGAGCTTAAGTCCAGCAGCGTGTGTTGATGGCATCTCCATGCTCATGCTCCGTACATCTGTTTGTGCATGAGTTGAATTATCTGAGCAAGCTCTGCATCTATGTGTGTGTGTGTGTGTGTGTGTGTGTGTGTGTGTGTGTGTGTGTGTGTGTGTGTGTGTGTGTGTGTGTGTGTGTGTGTGTGTGTGTGTGTGTGTGTGTGTGTGTGTGTGTGTGTGTGTGAGAGCATATTGTGTGTGTGTGCAATTGACAAGATTTCCCATCTTCAAAGCAGAAGCAGGTAAAGGCAGCGATGGCTCTCCCTCTTTCATACGCCAGTCAAAACAGCCCCGAGGCTCTGCAGCGCCCAGGACATGCTGAGCTAACATACTGTACATAAACAGACACACACACACACACACACACACACACACACACACACACACACACACACACACACACACACACACACACACACACACACACACACACACACACACACACACACACACACACACACCACACACACACACACACACACACACACACACACACACACACACACACACACACACACACACTTTTCTTTGGCTGGCTTATTTAAATGTGGGAAAAGCTGATCGTGATCAAGCTGGCTGACATGGCAGTCGAAACAATGGCTATCCCCATTGTGGAGAAAAGTGGCTCATGCTGGCTAAGTGTTGCTTGTATATCTAACGGGTGCTAGATGTTTAGCATCCATGCCATAGAGCTGCAGATCTCTACAGCCATATGAGCATGATAACATTTATTAATAGCAATAAACACAAAGCACAGCTGAGGGAGACGGAGTATACATAAAGACATTTAGACCAAATATCAATGAGTCATGCTGTTGCATTGGGACCTCTCCCTTACACAATGGAGTTTGTTATAATTGAATCCCACACAGCGTCCTCTAGCAAGAGAAACTCACTAGAGTTGATAAACCTGCTTCTTAAAATAGACCCCAACAAACACATTCTATGGTGCTGCAGGGATGAGTCCTAAACCCGGGCATGAGTCAGCATTTGAGCGCTTCTGGGTTCCCTTGTTTTGAACAGTTTTTGAATGTGCTTTTGGTAATATAATAATAATAATAGATTTAAATATACCTGAAATAAAGTCTGGGAACCATCATCGTGCCAAATATAGGCCGCCTTTATGTGATCGTTATGTCAGTTGTTCATAGTATTATGTTAACCTTTTATTTCTGGTGTTTGCATTCACACTTCAATCATTAAAGGGTTGTCGATATGTCGAGATTATTCTGCTGAACAAAACATGTCCCTATCATAAGCGTTTGTTTGCCAAATATCTTATTCTGTAATATTACTTTTTGCGGAGGGGGACCTTGTGATGCTGACCTCCGGGTCAACTTACAAAAATACAAAGATACCACTAACTGAAAGAACACTAGGATTGCAAAGACAGGACGGGAGGTAGAAAAGTATTTATAGAACTAACTTTCTCTTTTCCAGTTTAGGTTTTCTATAAGGATGTGCAGACATTGGAGGAAGGATAACAAGATGAATCCACCAACCTAGGACATAAATGGCTGCTGTGACTCAGACAGTGATGTACCTGAACGCGTTCAATGAACGATCGTTCATGAACGCGTTCATATTTTGGGCGAACGTGAACTGAACGTACTGTATTTCCGCTAGATGAACGTAATTGAGAACGCGTTCATTCTCAGCGCTGTATAACGGCGTTCAAACGTGCGTTCATTCTCAGCACTGTATTATAACGGCGTTCAAAAGTGTGCCAGATTTCATATGCCTTTCAGCCGAAAATCCAGTTAAAACACACCGTAAACAGGCTTCAAAATAATGCGGAAAACCACCCAATCTGGCAACAGCAAGCTGCCTGTGACGCGTACGCGCCTGTCACCCCTGGCTGTCGCACTAAAATATAAATATACTAAATATATCAGACTCCTCACAACAAACAATGTGGAACCGCGGAACCGGCGAGCATTGAATGAATGAATGAATTAGTATGGACGAAGCCGAGAGCAGCTGCAGCAGCACTCGCTCAGAGTGAGACTCTACGGCAGGGGTGGGACAATTTGGTACGGCCCTCGAGGTAATTTATAAACACACGCAAAAAATAAAAAAATGAAAGAAATCTAGACCGCAAAAAAATTAAACAAGCGAGTACCTGTTTTTCCTGGCCAAGGTCAGGGTCCTTGAACACAACACGAGCCTAACGTGTCATCACGTGGTATATGTCTCGACTGACAGGGGTGCAGTTCTGACGGAGAGCACCAGAACGCCACTCCAGCACTTCAGAAATTGCAGTACCGATAAGTCCATACACATGCCACAGTTTCTGCGTGTCTGTGTCTTTAGTTGTAAGCCCAGTGGCGATCTGCTCATCTGTCATACAGTCAATAACTGTGTTGTTGTCATTAGCATCTGGTTAGCTAGCTATGCTAACGAATATAAGAAGCTTTGTTTACAACCAGTGAGGTAAAGGCACATCTTTATATGATCATTATAGTTATAAAAAAAATAAGAGAATAAAGTAAACAGGTATAAAATACTATAAGACAGTTATTAATAAAGAAGAATACAGTTTGAAAGGGTAGTGATTTGTCAAATATCCATAAATTAAAAGAAAATCTGCTTACAGTTGTGTTTGGGTGTTGAGAGATGTGTCCATAGATCTCCTAATGTTGCTCTCAAAGTGCAACACATCTTGCCAGGGGAGCATGCCCCCCGGACCCCTCTAGAGGAGGTTAGGTCCCCCCCACTTAAACCATGTTCACATGGATAGGAAACTAAATACATTTGCACACATCTTGTGTCCATAAATTATCTTTCTGTTTAGGTGGTCACGCCACACCCTGCACGTGCATGCATACGCGAGTCATGGTGAGATATCTGGATTAGGAGGTTGCTTTTTCTTTGCACAGAATGAAATGAATGAGCTGTGATTTTAGTTTTTTTAAGCAGAGGTCAATAACTTGTACGGCCCTCTGAGGATATTGTAAAAATTGAAATGGCCCATTAACATCGTACAGGAGACAAATAATAGCTCGCAGCAACGTATTGAAAAAAGAACTATGAACTATAAATTAGTTCATTTTTGAAACCATGAACTTTAGTTCAACATTTTGAATTATGAACTATGAACTGAACTAGTTCATTTTAAAATATGTGAACTGTGAACTGAACTAGTTCATGTAGAAAGTGAACTTTCCCAACACTGGACTCAGAAGGTAAATGGTCCTCCTCCAATCAGAAGGGTCAATGGTTCAATCCCCAGCCCCCTACAGTCAACATGTCGATGTATCCTTGGGCAAGATACCAATGGTGTAAGTGTGCGTGAATGTTAGTTTACATGAACCTTATAATAATTATAATAACTTGGATTTATATAGCGCCTTTCATGAAACCACTAGGACGCTTGACAATAGGCTGCCTCTGTGTGAATGAGTTTGAACAGGTGCATTTTCGTCATTTGACCATGTACGGTAAGGATAGGTAGCTGGGGTTGGCAACAGTATGCAAAAAGATCGGGCAAAAAGTCCAAAATCACAACGAAAGGCTGGAGCACTACCGCAAGATTACACATCTGGCAGGGCATGCAAGACACTGGGTAGTATTGGGACTCCACATGTCCCATATCACTTCCTGTGCCTTAACCCGAAGGAGCAGGTGGGTGTGGAGATCAGGTGATGGGAAAATTAGTAGTGGCAGACTAGTAGTGGCAGACTAGTAGTGGCAGAATCTGGAACGAATTAATGGGGAAAAGGCTAGACAACCAGAATGAACGAGAAATATGAAGGTTGATTAAAATGAAACACGCCATCTCATTGTCCTGTTATCCAGATGAAGGATTCTGACAGTAATTGGATTTTTCAGGCCTAAGTATATGCGCAAGGATGCTCCATTATTGTTGCAGTGTAGATGGCAAATCAGCCATCTGCAACTATTATAAACACAACACTGCGTCACAGCAGCACACATTATGTTTAGTTTAAACTATTTTTTCCAGCTTTTAGGTAACTCACGGAGATATGGAAAAGACAATGTTTTTACTTAATTTGTGGCCACCTTCAGTTTGAGTTTAATATTTATATATTGTTTTCTTATAAAATTCAATATTTATAACTTTTATCGTGTTTATTTTCACACTTTATTGTAATTTTCTTCTGTTTTATATTTTCATGATTTATCTTAATATTTTCAAGTTATTGGTTGAGACTTATCTAAAAAAGAAAATGGCAACAAACCTCATGTTACATGCTCTTATAACATCCCCGTCCACCAGGTGGAGTGGGATCTCCACAGTTCACACACAGCATCCCCTCCTGCCATAGAGAGACATTAACAATTGTTTAACCTCAAAACACAACAGCAGTGCGTTGTTTTAATTAGTCTTTTAATTAAATAAGGTACTAAGATGACTCAACACAAAGCAGTTCATCTTTAGCTCTGTGTCCCTGAAGATGATATATAAAAATACCACTCAATTCTGGTATTTAAGCTCTGATAAACTGTAATCCTAATAAAATGTAATTTTTAACAACTGCTATCCTAAAGTAATGTAATATTTGAGATATCACATGTTTGGTGATTATGTTTTCCTATTGCAGGAAGAGAGGAGGTTGAAACAAAGCAATTCCCTACTGAGTAAATTATCTAGGGTTTATTGTTAACGCAGGCACCTGGCCTAGGTGGTGATGTGTGACCTGTAAGTGATGCTTTGATGTAACCCTTTTGAAGGCTGTCTGTTGCTGACTTCTGTTTGCTACTCTCTGGGCAGAAACCATCTCATGATATTATGTTATCTATGGTTTTCCCTGTGTTATATAGGTTTGAGTTTGAGTGCATGTAAATGGTCTGCAAAGGCTAAAATACCTGTGCTCCCTCCAGAGGGAGTTTCTCTCCCACACACTCCCCCCCCCCCCCCCCCCCTGCCTGAAGTGCCGCCAGGTCTCCAACACATCAATCAATCAATGTTTATTTATATAGCCCAATATCACAAATGTTACATTTGTCTCAGTGGTCTTCACAGTGTGTACAGAATATCAGTATGACAATACGACACCCTCTGTCCTTAGACCCTCACATCGTACAAGGAAACACTTCCAAAGAAAACCCACAGTTTAAAGGGAAAAATGGGAGAAACCTCAGGGAGAGCAACAGAGGAGGGATCCCTCTCCCAGGACGGACAGACGTGCAATAGATGCCGTGTGTAAATTGAAAAGATAATACATTTGCAACATAGGTAACTGATGGCTAAGGGGTGGGACATCTCTAAAGGCCCTGACACACCAAGCCGATTTCAGCCGTCGATAGATGTCTGGCCGTCGATGAGCGTCCTGTCGCCCTTCTCAGATTGGTGTGTCCGCACCGTCATGTTCTTTTAGAGACTCTAAAAGTACAATGGGATATTTGATTGGCTGTTCAGCTTAGCGAATCAGTGCATGAGAAGCTAAACGGAAGTGAGGTACGCAAACAAATGATTAGGCACACACAGACGGCGATTCTTTTCCATTTCCTTGATATACTGCTGGGTAGCTTGTGAAATTCACCATGGGATCAATAACATTTTATCTTAATCTATAATAATACATGATAAACTATTTCTTGATTATATTTTGTAGTATTCTGAATCTTCAAAGTTACTAAAGTTATCAAATAAATGTAGCGCAGTATAAAGTACACACTATACCTGAATGGGAGTGGAGCAGTACAGTACTTAAGTACATGTACTTTGTTACTGTCTACCGCTGTTCATTGTTCAAGATTGAAATGTAAATGTGCACGACGGTTTCTGCCCCTCTATTCACATTTAACCTTTCATACGTGAGGTTGGCTTCATTCTCCCATCATCCTCCACAATCTGCCTAGAAGTATTTGAATGTTGTAGCTGTTCAAGATGGTCATTTTAAAATGTTTTAAAAATATACTGTCAGTAGTTATACCAATAATAATGCTAGGGCTGCAACTGACAGTTATGTAGGCACATTTTTATTTGTTCTTACTGAAAAGGCACTGCACCGATACTGTTCAAATATTGGCATAGTTCATCCCTGCGCTGCTTGGCTCGAACTGTAGCAATTTGTTGTTTGTATATATCACGCAGTCTGTCTTCCGGTTGCCTCTTTTGAACGGAGAATACACACTACCGCCGCCTGCTGGTAAGGAGAGTTATTGCCACTCGCGCAGTGCGTACGACGTGCGACTTGGCCGTCGGCTGAAGTCTTTGCAGTGTGTTCCAGTGCGACTGTTGACCAAGGAGACGTGAGGCGACACAACAGTCGGGTCCGTCGGGACGCGTTCTTTGGTGTCAGTTTGGTGTGTCAGGGCCTTAAGATGTTGACCAATTACAACAGAGCCGGCCAGCCAACCAATCAGAGCAGACTGGGCTCTGGTTTCAGACAGAGGGTGAAAAGAGGAGCTGCAGCACAGGCAGTATGAGAGAAATAAAGAGCTTTTTGAACATTAAAGCATGGAGACATGTAGAGACACTACATACTGATATACACCTGAACATCAGCAGGAGAGGACTCTTTAAAGTAGAGACACTACATACTGATATACACCTGAACATCAGCAGGAGAGGACTCTTTAAAGTAGAGACACTACATACTGATATACACCTGCACATCAGCAGGAGAGGACTCTTTAAAGTAGAGACACTACATACTGATATACACCAGATCATCAGCAGGAGGACTCTTTAAAGTAGTCACACTACATACTGATATATACCTGAACATCAGCAGGAGAGGACTCTTTAAAGTAGAGACACTACATACTGATATACACCTGAACACCAGCAGGAGAGGACTCTTTAAAGTAGAGACACTACATACTGATATACACCTGAACACCAGCAGGAGAGGACTCTTTAAAGTAGAGCCACTACATACTGATATACACCTGAACATCAGCAGGAGAGGACTCTTTAAAGTAGAGACACTACATACTGATATACACCTGAACATCAACAGGAGAGGACTCTTTAAAGTAGTCACACTACATACTGATATACACCAGAACATCAGCAGGAGGACTCTTTAAAGTAGTCACACTACATACTGATATACACCTGAACATCAGCAGGAGAGGACTCTTTAAAGTAGAGACACTACATACTGATATACACCTGAACATCAGCAGGAGAGGACTCTTTAAAGTAGAGACACTACATACTGATATACACCTGAGCATCAGCAGGAGAGGACTCTTTAAATTAGAGACACTACATACTGATATACACCTGAACATCAGCAGGACAGGACTCTTTAAAGTAGAGACACTACATACTGATATACACCTGAACATCAGCAGGAGAGGACTCTTTAAAGTAGAGAAACTACATACTGATATACACCTGAACATCAGCAGGAGAGGACTCTTTAAAGTAGAGACACTACATACTGATATACACCTGCACATCAGCAGGAGAGGACTCTTTAAAGTAGAGACACTACCTACTGATATACACCTGAACACCAGCAGGAGAGGACTCTTTAAAGTAGAGACACTACATACTGATATACACCTGAACACCAGCAGGAGAGGACTCTTTAAAGTAGAGACACTACATACTGATATACACCTGAACACCAGCAGGAGAGGACTCTTTAAAGTAGAGACACTACATACTGATATACACCTGAACATCAACAGGAGAGGACTCTTTAAAGTAGAGACACTACATACTGATATACACCTGAACATCAGCAGGAGAGGACTCTTTAAAGTAAAGACACTACATACTGATATACATTTGACAATGAGCATGATATATCCTCTTCAAAAGATGGATGGTGGATGAAATTGCTAAAATTATCTTGATGTGCATACGTTGACTATGTCATAATTTTAAATTGCGATAATGCGTTAATTATAGGGAGATGTTCACTTGCCTTTGAGCTATGCTGTGTGTGACATTCATACAGTTGCAGCAGCTCAGTTGCAGAACTCCTGCTGCTTCACACGCGGATCTGAGGGCCGTGACGAAGGACTCTTCAGCAGTGGCTGTGGAGGAGAGAGGGAAAGCATTACCAATTTATCTGGAGGCTCTCATGCCCTCGTGTGTCCCTGATGGACAGATGATCTCTCTCAGCTGCCTCTTCAGACAGCACTGTCTCACTCCCTGATCGTCCAATAGCGACGCTTGGTCAGGGTCCCGTGTCGTGCAGTTGTCCAATCCAATCCAACTTTATTTATATAGCACTTTAAAAACCTTCAGACCAAAGTGCTGTACAGAGAGATAAGCTCACACAACATAATATAAATACAAGATACAAACACAAAACAAACCAGAATAAACGTAATAATTAAATAATAAGTTGTGACGCGCCGAGGCTCCTTCAGCTTCATAAACGGACGCAAAGAGCTTTCAGCTGATTGCAATGTATTCCCATCGGCGGCGGTATTTGACGCTCAGGGAAGCACCGCATCGGTCCATGTTGGCGGCAGTTAAAGGCAATCCATTCCCATTGGATAACGGAGGATTTTACACCCGGAAGTAAGTATTCTCCTTACTGTCGATTGGTTTTACAGTGATATCTCCACTACTCATCAACTCAAACACACCAGATTATCCTTGTTAATTACATAACATTGATTGGTTTGAATTGTGTACAATGCTTTTGTATTTACCCCATTCAACTCTGAGAAACAAATAGTTGTATCTGAGTTTAGGATAGCCGAATAAACTACGCTACCCAGAATCCTCAGCTATCGTTTGAGACTACACCATGCGCTTTGCTCGACAAACCCCGTGATCAGTCCTTAAGGGTGAAGGATGAATTGTCATCATTGAAAACAAAACATCTGCTTTACAGGTGATCTTTGTTTTGTTTAACTAAGGCTTTGGGAATTGTTGTTGCAATACTAATTTTGGCCACAGGAGGCTGAAGTGCATCACTATCAAATGTCCAAAAACCCAGCTCTTCTTCTGTGCATAGAATCTCCTGATATAGCGTAACCAAATATAATATAAACATGAACAATGAAAAAGAATACTCATTCTTTCCATGCATCCCATTGGGCATGATGGTATCTAGGTAGTGTGTCTAGTACGCCTCCCTTTGAAGAAGAACATTCATGTATTATGTTATGCTTCCAGATCATGCCATAAGTCCATCCTTTTCACCTACGAGGAATGAGCCCAAGCTTTTGTTTATGCTAACTTGGATGCAAACAGTGGGTTTGCTCCCAGGAAGCACAAGTGTGAAGTGATGTTCACACATGTCCTCAATCCTCCATTAGAAGGGCACTCGGGCAACGAGATCTCCAGTCTGACCAAATGCTACATCTCACAATGTGAACATAATGAGTGTATCTGCCCCTTCATTCAGAAGCTGTTGGATATTGGTCTTTCTTGACCCCTTCTACACCTTTCCAATTGTTTCACAAAAAACGGTCTAGCAGCAACCAGGAACATGACAAGAGTAAAGAGAATAACCCAGGAGTGCTATTTCATAATGTAAGATAAGGTTAAATGTGTTGACCCTTCACTAAGGCCTATTCCACATGTGACAAAGGGCTGAAATGATAACAGGCATTTTGCACCACTTAGACAGAGTGAAGTTTAACTTAGCTGTAGCTAATTAGAGTTTGGATAGACAAGTGTAACTTTATGTACATAACTGCTTTAATTTCCCTAGATGGATTTACAAAAGTAGGCTATAATTATATAATGTAATTAGGCAGCAGAGGCACAGGAAATTGGACTGGTATCTTCAAATCTTGAGGGCAATGATGAAATAAATTAGAACCTTCCCTAGAACCTGTCATGTCCTACCTTATTCCCTCCGTTGTGAGACGCAACACTCACAGTATGAAATATGTATTTTATGCACCAATTATTGTGTAATTTGTTTCACTCAAACGTACCTATTGGTCCAGTAAGACATTGTGTTTCCATATATAATGACCTCACCTTTCTGCAGCGACGTGAAGAGCATGAAAGTAACTAAACAATCAAAATGTCAAGGATTTTCTTTAAAAAGGTTAAGTTAAATAATGAATTAGAGATTAGGGAACACAGCGCTGCAGTGCCATGCTGAGAGACGGATCGATGGGTCCAAGGTCTGGCTGCAGACAGACTCACTCCTCTGCCGTCTGCCTCCTCATTGACATCAGATCAGTGCGGCTCAGTGAGGATCAGTGGCCCGGAAATGTCAAAAGTGTCTCACTAAATCAATTCAAATCAGCAGGTCCTGACTTCATAAAGATTGCGACTTAAAGCCTCTGAAGATGAGGTACATTTCAACTATGGACATGAGTAGCTTCACTTGACTACAGCATTACATCTGTCCTAAAAGTTCTTAGAACTGGCCGAAGATGAACTTGTGTTTCTGGTTTTAGCTACATTATTGTCTCAGTTGACATGAAACAGCTCTGATGTATTGAATATGAAAAGAAGAAGGTTTTATTTATTTATTTTAACGAAAACATGAACAGTAAATGTCCCTGGTACCTCTGAAGTTACACAAAACAAGTTGCTGCATGTCAGTTACAGTTGTTTCTCTGTGAAAAGTAATTAACTTTTATATCTCTGCCAAGGAGGGGATCCTGTGTGTGTGTGTGTGTGTGTGTGTGTGTGTGTGTGTGTGTGTGTGTGTGTGTGTGTGTGTGTGTGTGTGTGTGTGTGTGTGTGTGTGTGTGTGTGTGTGTGTGTGTGTGTGTGTGTGTGTGTGTGTGTGTGTGTGTGTGTTTCTGTCCTTAGCTACTTTCCCATAAAGCTTCACCCAACAGATAGTTTCTCATTCACGACTGTATGCCCATGGACTTAAACACATTTTGTAAATTATTGGCCGTATTATACACTGGTGACAGAATCAGAAATCCTTTCTTGGTCCCGAAGCATTGAAATGTACAGCATCACAGCAAAAATGACAGCTCAGATATAACAAATATAAAGATTAAGCTAACATTTTTAATATAGAGACAAGCACACGTTAGTAAAAACATTGAAATACAGTCAGATAAGTACACTTCCACGGTTAAAAATAAGTAGCGGCATTGTGAACATATACTGTTGCTGAGATTGTATATAATGTATATATTGCACTTAACAGTGATATTTGCACTATTGCTGAGTGAAGTCGTAGCACAAAAACAAGAGTTGAATGCAAAGATACACATAGCAGGGTAATGTGTAATAGTCTTTATTGTGTGGTGGTCTAAACTGTTTCAGCTAGAGATTAGGAATTCAAACCCCTAGATAAGTCCAGCAATGTTTCAAATCTGTTTCATATCAACAACACTGATGCATTTGACCATCTGTCAATGGATAAGTGCAATGTTTCAAATCTGTTTTGTCGCTGCTTTTAATTGAACTATTCACATCTTAGACTGCACTGTAACTTTTATCCATGTATTTTTTCTTTTAATGTTTATTTTATTAGCTTTTCTTTTTAATGACTGATTTTAAATGCCATTTTCTTAATGTCTTTTTTGTAAAGCACTTTGAATTGCCTTGTGTTCAAAGGTGCTATATAAATAAACTTGCCTTTATATCAACAACACTGATGCATTTGACCATCTGCCAATGGATGTGTGTGTGTGTGCCTATCGTGTGTGTGGTTCCCCGCGTTTGATGCATAATGTCGGGGAAAAAGAGATAATCACAGTTACGCTGTTTAATGTTTACATTGTGTATATTGCAAGGAACAGTAGCTCTGCTGTACCTGAGCTAACACCTAATATGAAATCATGTATTCTGTCCTGGTCGGTCCAGAAATAGCGCAAGACAATGACCCCCACATTTGAGCAGTATTTCTGATAACTTTATTCACTCACTTGATAATAGCACAGGAGGAACTGGCCATTTTCAAATGTTATACAATTCTTATACTTCATCTTTTAGAGTAAAATAAACCAATAACAGAGCATTAATAGGCTAACGCTAAACATGAAGCTAGATATGGAACCAGAGCCTGTAGATAATTAACTTAGCTTATCAATGGCTAATAGATCCAACAATAACTCCAATGGTTAATCCTGCCAGTCCCTGCAAAACCACATCTTGTATATCAGATAATATGTGTTTATTATGTGTGGACAGAGTTAGTTTCACGAAGCTCTTTTTCCCACATTTCTTTTAAGGAGTGATAGAGTATTATCTGCTCGCTCTCAGAAAGGACAAGCACAATCCCATAAGGTCTTGATTACAATTCATAAGTATAAAGTTATATAGGAATACTTATACAACACTTATTTACTTATATTCTCCATCTACTACAAAAAATAGACTACAATCGTATCACGACTCTTGGAGCTCATTCTAATGCATAATTATGTAAATACAGGTATGGTTTGAACAATTACATTAGCTTGGATTGAATTTTGATTGAAATATTTCATAATCTTAAAAAGATATGTCCCGCTCTGGTGACTCAGTGAGCCGTTTTCACAATGTGCTCCCGGCATCATGATAACCTTTCTTATGTCATCCTTTTTTTCCTTTACTCCCTTCCGAAAGTTTTGGGAAAGGGCATAGTTTTCTGAAAAACATAAAACTGTCGTTTTTCAACTCAGCGTGTGAGTCCGTTACAAGGTCCTGTCTTTTTTTTAAACTATTTAACAATTTGTGGAAATGCCAAGAGGGATTTAGTGCATGTCCCAGAAGGCAACAGCGATTCTGCTCGTGACTCAGAATGAGTCACGAGCAGAATCGTCAAAAGCTTTTCTTCAAACTAACAATTAAGTCTCTCATCTGAAAGAACTCATTTACAACATAGCCGAGTAAACAAAACTATCAAACAATTTAATCACTAAAAGTACAACAATAAGTTGAACACAATGAAAAACACAATTATAAAACTGGGTTTGATGAATACATCTACATTTTATACAGGACACACATATCTTTCTGTTTGTTGTTCTTCTATGATATTAAAATGAATACCACATTAGTATACCATTTATCATTATACATTTTTTTATAAAAACATAATAATTGATCTTTTCATCTACAATAGCAATAATAAGTCTAAATCTTTTTTCATGGAGTCTGAACATTTTGAATATTTTTGTATTTAAAAGCAAACTCAATGTGTAGGTGTTTTTCCCCTAACCCAACCCTTTGACAATAGCTGCGTCTTGATATCAAATGTGATCAACTGCATTAAAAACGACTCCCTGTCTGCCACTCTGCAATAACATACTCTTTCCACATGCTCATGAAACATGACTGGCAATAATCCCGTCTTCTTTTGGACTACATCCAGCCCTTAAGTGCTTCCAGGGGAATCCAATTCAATTGAGGTCAATACAACAAGAATACATAGTTCAAGGTATTTTGTCTGAGGTGCCCTTGTAGGAAGATGTGTCTGCATCCATTGAGTACGGTGGCCGGCAGGTGCAAACGCAGAACAACGGCCCAAAACGCATACAAATAATGAAATGAAAAACAAACAAACCCTGAAAACAAATACAACAGAAAAACGCTGCATTTACAGAAATAATGCAAACTAAATACAACACACAAACCCCGAAAACAAACGCAACAAAAAAACGCTGCACGATATGCAAAGTCCAAAGCACGTACAAATCCCAAAACACATTACAAAAAAAAAACATCCCGGAAGTGCTCCAGGCCTCTAGGGGGCGCGCTACGTGGAACTGATTGATGTCTGACCAGACACAGAGAGAACAAACAAGAGGAAAGAAAGTTCATTTCAGTGGAGAAAGATATCAGAAGGTAAGTTGTGTTTTGAACTTTTGATACATAGAGTGTCATATTTATATAGCTAGCGTTAGCGTGCCTAACTACTACACCAGCGGAGGGAGGAGAGCTTCACGTGAAGAGAAGATACAGTGAGGGAAGAACATCGTTAAAAGAGATGACAGATCAAGTGCAGGCAAATAACACGGGCCACAGTGAGTACCGCGGAAAAAGGACATTTGAATTCTTAGCAGTTTGTTTATATGTATGTATTTGTGTATAGATGTTGCAACTAGCAACAGCTTTAGCCTGTAACTATGGTCATGCTAATAAAGCTATTGAATTGAATTGAATTGAGAGAGAGAGAGAGAGAGAAAGAGAGAGAGAGAGAGAGACGAAGTAATGACCGGAGAGTAGTGTGCATTAGACATGCTCAAGAACAAATATAGAAGACATTCAAGGAGAGAGAGAGAGAGAGAGAGAGAGAGAGAGAGAACACACAGATTCAACGGTGAACATGATGTATCTTTTTATTTATTCAGCTAACCACTATTTAGACTTTGTGTTTTTGATTGACTTGATTAAGTGGATACATCAATGTGTCTTTTCAGGCCGCCATGTTGTGTCCTTTCTGTGGCCAGCATCTGGGGACAGTTCAAGTGCTCTGTGGCTCCTGCTGCGGCAAACATGTACAGGTTGAGGCAGAAGTTGAACACGACAGTAAGTTCACTTGTTTATTGTATCTGTTTCAAATGCAAGAAATAAGGATTCAACACACTTCTCTGTTTAGAACACTAATGCAGATGCACACACTAGTTATCAGCATGAAGGACACGTGTTTTCATTGGTTGTTTATGTGAAATATGGAGAAGCCATCATTAGTAGACCAACGCATGATTAAATACACAAAACAGCTTATATTATACATTCATAATTGTGTATTAGTTGTATCTTTATAGAGAACATTATACATTCAGAATCAGATTTTGAGACGGTGAGCGGCTAGAAAGTCACACCGCCATGGGGCAAACAGTTGCTGACGTGATGTTTTCTTCATTCTCAGGCGTTCCATTAGGAGGGTCAGGAACTCACGCTTGGGACCACCAGTGTCCCCTCCATCCTCAGTGTGTCCCTCATCGTCAGTGAACTTAACTGACGTCGAATGAGAGGAGTCGAATGAGGCACCTTTGAAGCCGCGGATTGCTCCACCCCACACATTGGCTCTATTAATATTGAACCTGCTACAAGATGTATTTGTTATTTTTGCAGAGAGTTCTGCAACAATGTCCTCCGCAGTCAGGTACTCTGTGCTGGGAAAAACAAAGTGATGTATTGTAATATTAAATGATGAAGCTAGTAATAAGATTTCCAGTATAGAATAGACAAATTAAGTGGTAATAGTAACAATTAATACCTTTCCTCCATTTTGTCTTCTGGCTCAGACTGGCTAGTATCAATAATGATAAGTGCATACTGTACACATTTGTGTAGTTGCTGCAGTGAGAAGACAGTTGAATAATTATTTTCAAATACATAATATATGCGTGACAGTCATATTTTAGACCTTCCAGAAAAACGCGATTCTGTGATCGCAGAATTTACCGCATAATCAGCAAAATGGCGCAGATTTTTAAAAGGCTGCATATCAACTCGTCTTGACGTGAAGTGATGATGACGCAACGTCATCAGCATCACAGAAGGTAAACAACACCGTAGAGTGAACGTGTGGAGCTCACACGAGAGAGAAAACACCAAGATGAACAAATCGAATCCATCTCATTTACCGACGACCATTTCTGCTAAAGACCGGGAAAAGCAGTTCCCCGATGTCTTGCACAAAGGTGGGGGTAAACTATTCTGCACCCCGTGCAGCTGTGTTGGAGCATAAGAGAACATCCACGGTGACGACCCACTTTGATTCATTCAAACATTCCAAAATGCTTTCTGCTGCAAGAAAGCCAAACAACTCACGTTCACCGAGGCATCGACCTCCAAAACCCTTTCGAGGGCTACAAGAAACGAGGTGAGAAGCCTACAAGACTGAAGCTGGTCAGATAACGAACGAGTAAATTAAAACAGAATGAGGCGGAGAAGTGTGTGTGTGTAAAGGGGTTCAACCTTAGTGGCAGGTTGTGTGTGAGAGAGAATAAATAAATAAGACAGCCCAATATTTATTTTTTCCGCATATTTCTCAATTTCACCACATAAAATCACGTAAAACCCCGCATGTTTGATCGCATAATCAAGGATTTTAGCCTGCGTTTTTCTGGAGGGTCTAATATTTACAAAAGGATGTCGATCCTCTTCCTATTTTTTTTCAATACATTGGGTTCTAAACTGACAACAGCACTTTGTCATACTCCGGCACAATCCTTTTAACATTTGAAATGGATGCAACAAACAATATCTGATCTTTGAAACATATTGGTGGGTGTTTTTTGTATCGTCTTCACTAAGATGTTGTGGGTGTCCTTTGGAAATGTATGAAAGTATAATTGTTCTGCTTCCTGGCGATGCTACCCACTGAATGGAGGCTATGCAAACAACCAAATGTACAAATAAAGATACACACCAAACAACTGTGTCACGATGCAACTGTCAACATCGTTCACCTATAGAAGGTGTTCTGACCCGGGGCAGACGGACCTCTTCCTGGAATGGGGTTGGTGCTCCATCCTATTTCTACCCAGGTAATAATAATGATGCAGTTGATCTAATGCCAGTGTCATTAGCACACAAAGGTATTTATTGATTTCATGTTCACAAACTCAAACCTACATGGTATAATTACATGTTTAATTAGTCTTACCCGATCAGACGCTGGCTGTGGTGCCTGAGAGGTCTGATAAAGGTAAACAACACATATATTCAAACTACTGTACTGTTAAAACATTCTGCTTCTTGTGGCACAAAATAACATGTTGACAGTTGTATTTTACCCAGCAAGCTGTTGTCCATTCGTGGAGTGCTCTGTTCATTTGGAAATTCCCACACCGGCATCCAACACACAAATGACTGACTGAAATCAAATAAATTCACTTTAATTAAGAATAAATGCCACGATAGATCCCAACTGACCACGGTACAGTATATTGTTGACCGTCCTTTAACTCTCACATTAGGATTTACATTGGGGCAACCAACTCCTCTCTGCACCTATAATATATATATGATGTCAAGAGTTACATTTAGGTGCACAGCGCTGTCTCTTGACTTGCAAACTCTTTCACCAAACAAGCTAACGCTAGCTGGGTAAATATGACGCTCTTTGTACCAAAACAAAACTTACCTTCTTAGGCTGCGGCCCCACGAGGACGAAAACGGCTAAACGCATAGGATTAACGCAAACGCAATCGCAAACGGCTTCCGTCCACATGCAATAATTATCCGGATAGTGTCTGCCCACACGAGACTGCTCTGTTTAGCTCCAACCGCTGGAGAAGCTGCAGTACATATGCAGGAGCCTCTACGTGGCGCTGTAACTTCCTCCACAAAAGCAGCGAAGAAGCATGGTTGTCATGGTTGCCCTTCTGTTTATTCTCCGCGGTGGGGGCCGAGGGAACCGGGCAGAGTTTTTCGCCAGTCAGCGTGTATTAAAGTTGAAATCTTCCGGACAAAATGATAAAAGTGCCGGTCAAAGGTCTTCTTTGTTATTTATTGAGCTTTAAAACAAATGAATAACGACTCTATATAATATAATAATAAAATACACGGAGCCTCTCTTTTTCCTCCCTCTCTTCAGACAGCGTCAGTGTCTGTCTCATGCAGCAGCTCATCCAGTAATGAGTGACCCGGCCGACTGTAAAAATAAACATCTTTATAACTAGTTTAGGGAGTTTGAGAGGTAATTAAAATAGCTAAGGGTGATGATCTGACTTGAAGTGTGTGTTTTGCTGCAGCGGGAGGAGCTGCAGGTGAGCAGAGCTGCGTGTCTCCGTCCTGTCAGATTAGACTTCACTCGCGAGAGAAAGATAAATAATCTGAATTCAGGGTGCAGTTTACTTTGACGTGGGGGTGAGCAGCAGAGGTGGGGAGAGGCGGGGCTATTGCCTCATCATTATTGCTGTAGATGTTGCACAAACAACTGTAGCATGGCCAATAGCGTCCGGAGCACGATAGCAACTCTGCGATCCGCCATTGTTGTTGTTGTTGGTGGCGAAACACTTCAGCACTGGCGCGGGGTAAGCGGAGGTGAGCAGAAGAGGTGGGGAGAGGCGGCGCTATTGCGCAATCACTATCAGTGATCTGAAAATGTCCGTATAGGGCGCACACACGGAGCTGTTTGACCCCCCAGAGAGTGGCGTATGCATTTCTATCCACCTTGGGACCCGTTGTCGTTTCCTCAGTCGTTTAGTGCCATATTCGGTCGTCCTCGTGGGGCCGAACGGTCTATATGACACTAAACAGTAACGCAAACGACCGAATTCGTCCTCGTGGGGCCACAGCCTTAGACATCGACTTTTTCCACTTCTATCAACTTTGTTTCCTCCGGCTTCAATTTGCAGCACTCTTGTTCGTTCTCTCTATGTCTGGTCAGACATCAATCTGTTCCACGTAGCGCGCCCCCTAGAGGCCTGGAGCACTTCCGGAATGTTTTTTTTTGTATGTGTGTTGGGATTTGTACGTGCTTTGGACTTTGCATATCGTGCAGCGTTTTTCTGTTGTATTTGTTTTCAGGATTTGCAGCTGTTTCCTGCTAATGTGTGCGTTTTGGGCCGTTGTTCCGCGTTTGCACCTGCCGGCCACCGTAATTGAGGCCCCCAGCTAATTTAATATTGTGACTACACTGTAAGTCATAATCAGGTGCCATCCCATGTGGCCTGAAAACATACATACCGTTTTTGCTGAGCTGTCCTTGTCAAGGCACTTCCTCTTAGAAATAGTGTGTACACTGTCACCTAACAATTGGTCCCATCCCATTCGGGGCTCTACTGAGCACCTGAGCTCTGAACAATTCAACCTCTGAACTTTGATGCATCTGCCTAATGTTATGTTCTATATGTACCATATTCATTATTATCTTCACAATGCAGCGAGAGAGGTTACGTTGAGGGCTTTTGAGGGTCTCTGCCACGCCCACAACAACACTCCGTTCCTGCGTGAACCTCGACTGACTCCTTTGACTCTAACTCTGGATGAGAGCTGATTAGTAAGTCCATGAATAGGTCTCATCGCAACAAGGATCAAACATATGACTCCCCTCTGCCTGCTTGAACAAATGCCCCAGAAGCACCGAGTAATTTCAGTAAATGACTCTTCGGCAAATGAGCTCTTTGATCAAGTTAGTGTTGAGCTATGAGAACTACGGCAATTACATCTCAGACATCTACATTTAGTTTACAGCTGTGTTTTTATAGTTGAAGCAGAATTCTCTGGTTGAGTAATGTGATGCACCACCGAAGAAGAGACCGTATCCATTCTGCCATTTGAACAACAGTCATCTGTCAAAGAGCCAACCCGCCAAGAGATCCGGGTGAGAACTGCTCGTTTCTCACTGTGCATCCAAAGATGTCTTGAAGGGTTCTTCCTGCAGTAAGCCGTGATCTGTGTTCTTGATAACATATTTTTATTGTTCATTAAACCGTTTCTGTATAATCCATGTGATGTTAGGTTGCAATGAACTATTATGCATTGTTCTGATAAGCAAATAAGATCTCATTTGTATGCGCTTTTCAAATGATTTTGCCATTGTTCATTGGGAGTGTTGGGAAGGTATCTGTTTATGTCCTGGATTACTTTATCAACCAATGACTATTTTAACATACATAAGGTGGTCATGTCAGTATTGTCTTAAATCTGATTTAAAGCAATGTGAACATAATACCCGCGTAACACTATTAACATAATATTAGGACAGATTCAACAGAATTGACTTACTTTGGGAAAGAGATGTCAATAAATCAGCGTATCATTTAAAAAAAAATAAGTCAACTAGCCAGTACAAACGCTTGGTTAGCCCTCCTTAAAATCATTTGGTTTGTAAAATGCTGTCCTAGCTGAGTTATTTTCCCTCTCCATTCATTTGACTAAGTCCAGACCAAAAGTCACAATGCCGTTATGGAGCAAATTTGAGGCGGGGCTTATGGAAAATGCAAGTGCGAATGCTCAATGGGCCCAATCTCCGGAAGATCTGGGTCATTTTGTACTTTAGAGTAGTGCTGGGCGGTAAACCGTTTCATACCGAATACCATGAACTTTATACCGTATGATATTTATTTTTCATATTCCGCAATACCGTTGAAAAAGTGGTGAGAGGCGCTCAAGCAGTGCAGCAGTGAAAGCTGCCGATAATTGCGCGGAGGAGAGGAACTATGTCTGTCGTTCGGAGGGTTTTTGGATTTAAACAAATCTAAAATACCGTGATATGAGTTTTTTGTCTTCATGCATTACTGCGTGATTTTCATAGGAATGACAGGGTTCCACCTCCAATGCTGTATCCAGTTCTCTTCATACATCCATAGCATAGAGCTGTCGGCAGCCACAGGACACAGATGTAGCATCAGTTAGAAGGTAACACTTAAATTGTTGGCTCCATCTCCCGGGCCTGATGACCGGTTCGCTGAGGGGCTGCTCTCCTGGATGTGGGAGGAACACAGTACTGCCCCCAGTTAATGTTAGTGCTACATTAAAAAATAAAATGGGTCGAATACACTACCTGCTTTTATAGAGTTTAACCAGTGTATTGTACATATTCTTGCCCTTATCTTAGATGTAGTAGAGATAACATGCTGCCCCCTATTTCTTTGAAACAGATGGCTTGGGAGAACACATTGCAACTGTAAGAATATGTTATGTTACAGAGTGTGCTTCCTCTACTTCTTTTTCTACGGATATCTATATTTCTTCTAACAAAAGGTGTCTTAAAATGCTGTGCGAGGTGTGTTACTCTCGCACTCGCATGCCTCCAGATGCGTTTTGTTTTTAAAATCTGAGTTTATTTGTTCAGTACCCCACTCGGCCCATCCTGATTTAATATTTTTAGATTTGTCAGTCCGCTGCATCAATAATCTCGCCCCCCCCCTCCCCCTCAGATACCCACTTACATTCTGATGGGCACTGAGCAGCATGGCATGTGAGCAGCCTCTGGTTGACCTTGAGCGACACAAAGACACAGGGAAAGAGACAGACACAAGCTTTCCATTATAAATGTGTGTATCCCATTCAGCAGCAGAACAATGGGCTAAATGAACCCCATGGACAAATAAAATAATTAGAAGCCCAATAAGACCAGCCTGATAATAAGAACAGTGTACGTATATACTGTGGATATTGTCCCATTCTTCCGTTTCTGTTGGCTTTTTCCGACACTGGGCCTTGGAGACGAGCCAGCGTATTAACCTGTGAGGTCGTTTTATATCCTCTTGATCTTCTAAATATATTTTGTTATCCTTCTCTTGAGAACAATGCTGTTTTATGTGTTCAGACACTGGGCAGAGTTTGCCGGCTCACAAGGACAATAATTCTTGTGAGAGTGAAACAGTGAGGCAAATGTACTCAGGTCCAATCACGTTAAGTGACATTACCAAATCAAGAACCGCTGTGCAAAGATAACGAGAATCCAGAGCTCTGAAGGCTCATGGATAGGCTGGAGGCTAAGTGTTTATGGATAAGTCAAATGTACAACAACTGTTCCTGCGAATAATCGTTGTGGGTGCAGCCAAAGCCAAGATATACTGTATCTTATTCCTCTGTGCCAAAGCTTCATTGTTTTACAAAGGCTATTAAATACACATACATGAGACACACTGTGACATGATTCTTTATTATGCTATACACATAATACTGTCACAGTCTTAAGGAGAACCCAAATGCAGCACTCGAGAAACCAAGGAGAATTGGTAATATCCTTTATTGGAGATTCCACTGGATCGGAGGAATACCAACCGGGCAGTATAACGCACCGGAGGACAGCGGGCAGAAGGTGAGTCAGGGACAGGCAGAGGGTCAGGGAGTAAGCGAGGCGGTCAGCGTAGATACAGGCAGGGTCGGATAACAGGCCAGGCAGGATAGTCGAGGGACAGGCAGGATCAGGAAACAGGCAGAGCAGGCAGGTCGGGGACAGGCAGGGTCGGAACCGGGTAGGCAATCTAGTGTTGAACGCGGGAGAGACAAGCATGAGGCAAAGTACAATCTGGCAAAGAGTGTGTGTCAGGTGCGAGTTTAAATATTGGCAGAAGCTAATGGGTGCAGAAGAGAAAGAGAGTGAGTTAACGAGTGGGTGTGGAAAACAGGTGAGACAGGTGAATGGAAAACTACTGGTGAATGATGGAGCAGACTATGACAGAACCCCCCCCTTAATGGACGGCTCCTGACGTCCCTAAATACTAATCTACAGATGAAGGTGGGAGGTGGGATTAGTACTAATCTGAAAAAGTTCTTTCCGCCTCCCTCTCCTGCCCCCTGTGGGAATCTGCATCCTCATCAGAAGCCTGCCCCCTCGCTGTCCTCCTCTGACGAGCTGACGGTAAGAGGAGAGACTCTCCCTGTGTCTCTGCCCGTCAACGTGACGGTCTTAGACGGTTGCTCGGGATTACGCCGATGGAACTCCCTGATGAGCCGGGGGTCCAACACATGACGAGCTGGAACCCAACACCTCTCCTCAGGGCCGTAACCCTTCCAGTCCACCAGGTACTGGACTCCTCTTCCTCTGCGACGGGAACGAAGAAGTCGTCGGAGAGTGTACGTAGGCCCGCCGTCAATCATCCGGGGGGGTGGTGGGGGAGGGATCGCAGGAACCAAGGCACTCTCTCGGACAGGTTTGATCCTGGAAACGTGGAAGGTGGGATGGATCCGCAGAGTCCGAGGCAGTCTTAGCCTTACTGCTGCGGGATTGATTATTCTGACAATCTCAAACGGTCCAATGAATTTAGGTGCAAGTTTCTTTGAATCCACCCGTAAAGGAATATCCCGGGAGGAAAGCCATACCTTTTGGCCCACCTGGTAGACAGGTGCTTCAGAACGTCGGCGGTTGGCAGAGGAGGCGTACCGGTTGGCCGAACAGACGAGAGTTCTCCGGGCTTGATTCCAGGTCTGTCGACAACGACGGATGAAAGCCTGGACGGACGGACAGGTAACCTCCCTCTCCAGGGCCGGAAACAGAGGGGGTTGAAGCCCGTAAGCACACTGAAATGGGGACAGCTTGGTGGCCGAACTGACCAGAGTGTTGTGGGCGTACTCGACCCAGAGCAGCTGTTTAGCCCAGGCCGCTGGGTTCTTGGAGACTATACATCGTAAGGTTGTCTCCATCTCCTGGTTCTTTCTTTCTGTCTGACCGTTGGACTGCGGATGGAAACCGGATGACAGACTGACCGTGGCCCCAAGGAGCGTGCAGAATTCCCTCCAGAACACCGAGGTAAATTGAGGACCACGATCGGAAACCACATCAGTAGGCAGCCCATGGAGCCGGAACACATGGAGCAGGACCAGCTCTGCCGTCTCTTTAGCTGAGGGGAGCTTGGGTATCGGCACAAAATGAGCCATCTTACTGAATCGGTCTACCACTGTCAAGATGGCAGTGTGTCCGTTGGACGGTGGCAGACCAGTAACAAAGTCCAAAGAAATGTGAGACCAGGGGCGATGAGGGATAGGCAGAGGTCGTAGGAGACCAGCAGGAGCTTGGTGAGAAGACTTGTTCTGATTGCAAACGGGGCAGGCATTAACAAATTCCCTGGTGTCCTCCTTAAGTGTTGCCCACCAGAACCTTTGCTGGACTACCTCCCATGTGCGTTGGATCCCAGGATGGCAGGTGAGTCTGGAGTTATGAGCCAACTGTAGAACATCAGACCTCAACGTCTGCGGAACGAACAGGCGGTTCGGAGGACAGGCACTGGGTCCCGGCTGGTCCTGCTGGGCAGCCTTGACCCTCTCCTCCACCTCCCAGATGAGGGCGGCGACGAGCTGAGAAGTCGGAAGGATGGTGTCCAAGCCCCTGGGAATGTTACCTCCCTCTCCAAACTGACGAGAAAGAGCGTCAGCCTTAATGTTCCGAGAACCAGGGCGGTAGGAGAGGGAGAAATTGAACCGAGTGAAGAAAAGGGCCCATCTAGCCTGTCGGGAATTCAGTCTGCGGGCCGACCGGATGTACTCCAAATTCTTGTGGTCGGTCCACACCAGGAAAGGTTGACTGGTCCCCTCGAGCCAGTGACGCCACTCCTCCAGAGCCAACTTCACTGCTAGCAGCTCCCGGTTTCCCACATCATAATTCCTTTCCGCTGGAGTCAAACGCTTTGAAAAGAAAGCACAGGGATGGAGTTTTTGGCTGTCCATTGCTCGCTGAGACAGGATGGCTCCCACCCCCATATCAGAAGCATCCACCTCCAAAACAAACTGTCTTACAGGATCGGGTACTCGGAGGATGGGGGCAGAGGTGAACCTCGCCTTAAGGTTCTGGAATGCCTCCTCAGCCGAGGAGGACCACTGGAACATGGCCTTAGAGGAGGTCAGGGCTGTGAGAGGAGCGGCCAAGGTACTGTATCCACGAATGAACCTCCGGTAGAAGTTGGCGAACCCGAGGAACTGTTGTAGCCGCTTCCGGGAATCTGGAACCGGCCAGGAAGTGACTGCATCAACCTTGGAAGGATCCATCTCGATGCTCCCTTGTCCCACGATGTATCCCAGAAAAGAGACAGAGGATGTGTGAAACTCGCAATTCTCCGTTTTAACAAACAACGAGTTCTCGAGTAATCTCCTGAGAACCGCCTGGACGTGGTGCACGTGTTCTTTCAGTGTCTTGGAAAAGATCAGGATGTCATCCAAGTAAACAAACACGTGTCGGTCCAACATGTCTCGGAGCACATCATTTACCAACGCCTGGAATACTGCAGGGGCGTTGGTAAGCCCAAAAGGCAGGACTAGGTACTCGTAGTGCCCCGAGGTGGTGTTGAAGGCGGTCTTCCACTCATCCCCCTCGCAAATACGTACCAAATGGTACGCGTTACGCAAGTCCAGCTTCGTGAATATGGTTGCTCCCTGCAACAACTCAAATGCAGAAGAGATAAGAGGCAGTGGGTATCGGGGTATCGTGGGTATCTTGATTGTAATGTCATTAAGACCCCGAAAGTCGATACAGGGCCTTAGGGTCTTGTCTTTCTTCTCTACAAAGAAGAACCCTGCGCCAGCAGGTGATGAGGACGGGCGAATAATCCCAGCCCCCAGAGCGTCATTGATATAAGTCTCCATGGAAACTCTTTCCGGAGCAGACAGGGAGTACAATCGACCCCTGGGAGGGCTGGTGCCGGGATGCAGGTCGATGGCACAGTCGTAGGGCCGGTGTGGTGGTAGGGAAGTAGCCCTCGACTTGCTGAATACTTCCTTGAAGTCCAGATATTCCGGTGGAACTCCTGTAACATCCAGAACTTGGCTGGGGTTCCCCGAGCGTTGAGCAGCCTGTTTCAGACAGATCTGATGACAAGAGGGGCTCCATCCCAAAATGGCTCCCGTCTCCCAGTCAATGTTAGGGTTGTGGCGGCGGAGCCATGGGTAACCCAGGATAAGCGGGATATGTGGAGACCGGAGAACATGAAACTGAATAGTCTCGTGATGAGTCACTGTCCCCAGCAGGTGACCGTCTAAGGCGTTGGCTGGAACTGGGCGAGATAAGGGAACCCGGTCTATACCCAACTGCAGCATAAGCTCTTCATCCATAATACTCGCGTCCGAACCAGAGTCAATAAAAACTGCAAGAGCCTGAGAGCTATCCGGCAATAGCAACCTGGCGTGGCTCAATGGTCTCTGAGTGGGAACAAATCCAGGGGTTTGGCTCACCAGTATGTTCCCCATTACTGCTGAGCCTTGCCTTTTACCGGGCAGTGAGAAACGAAATGGCCGGCCCGGCCGCAGTAGAGACACAGGTTACGACGTCTGCGATGCTCACGTTCCTCCAAAGTGAGGTTGGTGCGACCCACCTGCATGGGCTCATCCCCCCCTGGTTGCGGCTCTGGAGTGAGGTGAGGAGTCGCAGCCAAACTCGGACGTCGGGGCGCCCAGGCATGTTGAACTGCCGCCGATCGTTGCTCCCGTCTCCGTGTCTGGATGCGCCGATCCATGCGGGAAGTCAGTTCAATCAACCCATCCAGTGAATTGGGCAAATCAAACGACACAAGCTCATCTTTGATGTAATCCGCCAACCCACGCAGATAGGCGTCACACTGGGCTGCAGAATTCCAGTTGCTGAGGCGGCTCTGGGTGCGAAACTCAATGGCATAATCGACTATAGATCCATTACCCTGGCTCAGGTTCAATAGTCCTCCTGCAGCGTCTGGACCCACAGACACGGGTCCAAACACCTTGCGCAGCTCCGCAGAAAAAGCGGGGAACGAAGAGCAGGCGGGTGTTTGTTGCTCCCATTCCGCTGTGCCCCACAGTCGGGCTTTCCCAGTCAAATGATTGACCGTGAACGCCACACGAGCAGCTTCAGAAGCGAAAGTGTGTGGCTGCAGTGCAAACAGGATAGAACAGTTCGTAAGAAACGGGCTGCAGCCCTCCGGTTCCCCGGCGTAGCGCTCCGGAGTTCCCACCCGAGGCTCCGGGGTAAATCCCATCAGAGGTGATGCAGAAGCGGGTGTCGACGGCATAGGAAGAGGCGCTGGAGCGGCCACTCCTGCCACTAGCTGCTGCACAGTAGCCGTTAGCTGCTGTAGCTGCGCAGCTAAATAGGTTAGCGTCTGGTCATGTGAAGATGTAGCATGATGAGCCTCGGTGGCCAGGGCGGCTATCGAGGCTTCCTGCCTCTGGAGAGCGTCCTCAACTCTCTCGAAACGGTCTCTTGGTGAAGAGGAGTGCGCTGGGTCCATGTTCTGGCCAGATTGTTCTGTCACAGTCTTAAGGAGAACCCAAATGCAGCACTCGAGAAACCAAGGAGAATTGGTAATATCCTTTATTGGAGATTCCACTGGATCGGAGGAATACCAACCGGGCAGTATAACGCACCGGAGGACAGCGGGCAGAAGGTGAGTCAGGGACAGGCAGAGAGTCAGGGAGTAAGCGAGGCAGGCAGGGTCGGATAACAGGCCAGGCAGGATAGTCGAGGGACAGGCAGGATGAGGGAACAGGCAGATCGAGGACAGGCAGGATCAGGAAACAGGCAGAGCAGGCAGGTCGGAACCGGGTAGGCAATCTAGTGTTGAACGCGGGAGAGACAAGCATGAGGCAAAGTACAATCTGGCAAAGAGTGTGTGTCAGGTGCGAGTTTAAATACTGGCAGAAGCTAATGGGTGCAGAAGAGAAAGAGAGTGAGTTAACGAGTGGGTGTGGAAAACAGGTGAGACAGGTGAATGGAAAACTACTGGTGAATGATGGAGCAGACTATGACAAATACAGAAGTAGGCCCCAATACATGCTGTGTTTACTCTCGATAAGTAAAGTGTGCTAAAAAACTTAAGTTCTCTGCTGTATTTGTAAGACGGCAGGTTTTTTTATGCCTTCCGACCTTATGCCTTGTCCACTAATATCACCTTTCACCACAAAAGAACTAGACAAAGAATAACACCTGTAATATGTAACACTTGTGCTTCTATTGACTAGCGCTCCAACACATTGTACGTGATAGGCTAAGGGGCGGGACATCTGGGCTCTGGTTTCAGACAGAGGGTGAAAAGAGGTGCTGCAGCACAGTAGGACACACATAAAGACCTTTTGAACATGAAAGCATGAAGACATGTCCCAGTAGAGGCATACATGCTGTATCAATCTGCAGAGGAGCATAATGTTCTTGGTATTGTCTATTTGCCATGCCACCAATGTGTAAATTATGTCAACTCGACTTTCCATGTCGTCTTGAGCCTTCCATGCACGTCCCTCCAATTCAAAGCTTTTTTCCTTGGTGCTTATTTATTTAAATAATTTCTCTTTGCCACATACACGCTACTTAGATTTCATTTACTCCAATGTTAGCAAATGGACGGATGTTTCATAAAAATGTATCAATATGTCTTCAACGTGTGTATTCAACAATTGCTGTTTTTTTCTTCTATTCTTTAAAAGATAATTAATGTTTGTCTCAAACTCAAAAGTTGTTTGCTCCGTGTTTTTCCTCATGTTTGTGATCTGAGCACTTGCAGAACACACAATGCCATCAATCACTGTTTTCCAAGCACTAAATAAAGGTTAAATAAAGAAAAGATGGATGTGACCTTCCTCAGCCATGGCTTTAGCGGTGGAAAACTTAAATTAAGTCTTCCACCATCACGCTTGTATTTAACTCTGCGGCAGAGAAGAGAGAAGCTTTCCTCATCTCTCTCAGACCTAAAGTGATTTAGCAGAGATTGCAGTTTGAGATGGCTGACCCTTCTGTTTTACCCACCGCTGACCTTCTCTTCAAACTCCCAATTAAAGTCCTTCATTGAGACATGGTGGTTCAGCTTAAGTCTCTGTAGATGTTGACCTTGCCTCTATCGAAACCTTAAGTCGAGAAGTCCATACTATTATCCTCAACAGCATGTAGTTTTACAATACTTTTTTTAGAAAGAAGATATACTATTTGCATGAGAATGTACTGTATTTGGGTTTGTTCTGAAAATGTTGGTTTCATTTTACACAACAAAGCTCTTTCAAAAATCAAGTTTTTAGTCATGCTAATAACTATACATGATGTCTGAAGCCGAGGCTATACAGTAGGAATACACTTTCTTATCCATTTCTGTCGTCAAAGACAAGCTGAATCTCACCTCGAGTCTTTGATCAGAAGTCCTGATTCCACTGACTCAGCTACACTAGCACCATCTTTGGTTTGAGTGAAATGTGAGAGTTAGCACTGAAATAATGTTGATGTTCTAGTACAGTATCCTATGTGCCAGGCATGATGTATAAAGGAGAGGGATCTTCAGCCAATCAGGTTGTTAGAGTTGGTATGATATGGATGTGTGTTTCGCAATTTGAAAACACGAAAATAGACTTTCCCAGTAATGAGGATTTATTCAAGCTGTCTGTAACAATTGACTTTACACAATCAAATGAATACTCATGCACAAATCAAACATATCCACAACGACCTACTGCTAGCTTGATGCTCTACACGAGGCCAACAAGTAAAATACATTACCGCCATAGAATGGCGAGAGAAACGGGAGGAAAAAAAACACTGTTGCCACGTACAGAAGTTACAAATGTTTAATAATATCAACAAATAAACGTATCAAAGTATCACATTAACGTGTGCACTTTCTAACATGATGAATAAGACTTTTTTAAATTAAACATTTGGCACGCTGCCATCAGTTCAGAATTCTTTTGATCTATGAGCGCAAACCCCCCGAACACGACTTACCTTTCCCTCAGCCTCAGCCTTAAAAGCCAATTAGCAATAGAAAGATGGTGAACACAGAAACATCACACCTACTAGACATCAGCATGGCCTGCCTTTGTGAGTATATTAGATTGCATTTAGCTGCTAGCTAGCTGTTGTAGTCTCTTTGTCTTGTTTTGCAATACTTTTCCATTTACATTCTATATAGATATCTCACTAAAAAGTTAGAGTTGCAAAGCTTGGAAGCCCATGATTCATGAGATGAATGTGCTGAAAACACAGAGTGCAGCCATTTTATACATTTGCGAAAATGTCATCATAATAATTGAAAGAAATTCTATAATCACGTAAAAAATAGCCCATTCAACACGTTGAGGCTGATATCACCGCATATATTTCAGCATTTGGCCTGGGTCGCATATTCGTCTTGATGAGAAGAAAAACACAAAGCACTGCAGTCTGCAGGGGGATGATGAATGAGAGAGAGAAAGTAAAGAGAGTGATCATCCAAAGCCACATAAGAGTCACCCCGAGGTGGAGAGAGGGAAAGAGATACATAGAGAGAGGAGGAAGAAGACAGCGAGATGAAAGAGGGAGAAGCAGTCGCGTGCAGAGATTGAGAGACAGGCAGATAGAAAGGCACAAACACACATCCAAAGGGGGAGGGGGCTTTTTAAGGCTGGGTAGATTGAAGAGGTGATGGCTTTTAGCTGTGAGGGAGGCGGCCCGATGCTCTGCCCCAGAATCAGCTGTCTGAACTCAGCTGTCAGCCATGAGGGATTACAGCAGGCCGGGTCAAGGAGAGCACACTCTCACAAACAAGGTGTCACTTCGAGCTGTATACAACTTGTAGAAATAATATTCTTCACCAAAACAGAAAGATTGAGTCCTACACAGAGACTAATGACCTCCTTTATTTCCAGAAGGCTTCAGTTTCCTAATATCCTATCTGCTCCAAACTAAAAAAGTCATAAATCAGGAACATGGGACTCTGCTGGCCCGGGGGACGATGAGGCCTTGGACCAGAAGACACATCCTTCCCATTTTTGGCATTGATTTTTTTAAATTGACTACATGACCCGACAACAAGCCACTAGTAATTACTTCAAAGTGATTTTCAAATATGAACTAAAATGTCCCCCGCAGGACTCAGGGCTTGTTCTTTTAGTTGGTCAGAATTGCGAGAAACAACTCTAGTCAGACGCCAGGCCAATGGAGCCACCTGCCACAGGATCTGAGGCTAGCTGAAACTCTGGGCAAACATCCGGCCAGGCTGCAATGGAGACAGTTGGGGTTTCAGTCTTTAACAGAAGAGGTGTAGACTTTAGGCTGGTCTGATATCAATGGGGAGCATGTTTCACCATTGGTAACGGATTACATCTTTTCCTGATTGTGTGCCTCTACTGTAAAGCTGCTACATGTGCAGTAGCTGGACACTGATTTATTAAACAAAACTACAGCTTGCTTTAATTACCAAGGTAAACTAAAATAGCATTTGTAAACCAACTATTCTTAAGTCCTAATTTATCATGTATTAGGATACATCTTTGATATTGACATTCTGATGAAGGTACTTAAACAAATAAATAAAGGAAATCCAACAAACAAAATATTTTATACACATTTTTCTTTCTGTAGTTTTACAGAATAAACCTCCTAAGCCTGTTCGCAAGTGAGCCGATTAGTCTAGTAACTGCAATGTCAGACTTAGTACACTTAACTTTTCATCAAAATCTTTACATGCATTCATGATGAGTTCTTATACTGTAATATAAAGTAGTATGAACCCCACTGATCTCCAGTCTGAGCGATAGATTTAATAACTCAAGGATTAATCATTATTCAACATGACTGCCGTTCAGGATGTGTTTTTTCTGCAGATTGTTGGAAAACGTCCAACATGTTCTTGTTAAAACAGACATTTGGTGAAAATCAAATCAATAATCCACAAAGTTTGATGATGGAATGACATTCTGAGGATGTGGTGGTGCCTTCATCAGGTTTGTCATGAACATATTTGCAAGTCTCTAACTGACAGCTTCTCTTACTGCCTGGAACGTCCATCATGAATATTTCATGTGGTGAAGAAAAACTTGACAACATCCAAAATAAAAAAAGAAATCTCTGGATTGGCCCTTACAGTATGTGGAACCTATGGACCCTGTCTGACTAGAAATATAATATATACACCATGAGGTGATAGCTGCCTGACACAGAAATGAATTCTTGACTCATATTTTCTCCAAAAAATATTTTTCATGGAGGTGCTACTATATCTGGCTGGAGAAGGAGTGAGCATACTGTAAAGCCTAAACGTATCTGTTTTACTCTCTTAAATTCATTTGAGAATAAAAAGGTAGCTGCCACTTACAGGGAACACAAGGATTTTAGCCTTTGCAGACCATTTACATGCACTAAAACCTGTATAACACACTACAGGGAAGGGAAAACCCCCAAAAGCACAATAGGGCCTCTTTAAGTTGTTAATTTAATTTAAATAATACATTTATTGTTGATTAAGAACATTATAGTTAGAACTGATTTGGAAAATAACTTGAATAACGCTATGGGAATAAAGAGACCCTCCCTCAAAACCAGACAGTTCCGTCTTTGCCAGTGTCATGCAGCTCACACAGATCTAGCAATAAATTAGCCCACATTAAAGAAAATACATATTCAGAATTAGCCTAGCTAGTGCAGTAAGGAAGCTAGAACCAGCTATTTGGATAGGTCTTACTAAATGAAAAGGTGTTCCCTCTGTGGTCCCTAGAGGCCTGAGCCTGGTTCCCTCTCCTCTGGTTCTGCTTCACTCATGTTTATGTCCATATCTTTCAACTCAAGCTCTGGATTATGATATGACAGCCTGCTAATCAAAAGACACCCAAACAATCGGTGTTGCTAAGCAACCGGGCATTGAGCGAATGTTCAGAGCTGCATTGTACAACGGTTTTTATAGGGGGTCAAAAATAAACTCATATGCGGTTCTAGGTAAAAACAGTGATATTTGTTTGTCTTTAAATGCCAAACCCCCCATAATTCAGTAGATAGGAAATGCCATTTGTGGGTTTGATCTAAAGTTGTACATGTATTTTGAAACGCAGAGGGGTAATAATGACCCCTTGGCATCTCTAGTACCAAACAAAGGCTAAACGTTGCAAAGAACTGTGTATATCTTTTATATTGAGTTGTATTGAGCCAACACATGTATCTCAGTCTTCACCTCAGCATGGACACCATTGTCTAATATGCAACGTTTCTAAGAAAGTTCAAGACCATGATAAATACATTAGCTGCAGATAGTGAAACAGTAAACTATATAACCATTGTTAAATTCCTGGGAAATTCCAAAACACACTGTCTGAGGAATAGAACCTCAGTTAATAACAGGTCATTATCCAAGGTCTTGTAATATGTGTGACCATAGAAGTATTTGTGAACTCATATGTATGGATTATTGCAATTAAACACTTCGGATTCTTGAGCACCTGTTTGCAGTCTTTTTCTTACGATATCTAGAAATGCATGCAACAATTTAGCTTAAGGGGACCGTACAAATGTTGGTTCTAACCAGGGTGAAAGTCTCATGATTTTTTGACCCACCCATCCAACCCAACTTCCTGTACAGGTATCCTTTGGCACCATGTTCTACATTGAAATCAAACATAATTGGGAGCAAATGGGTTTACCTATAAATGTAAATGAAAAGGAGTTTCATGGCATGGGAACGTGATTTACAGGAGTCCATGCTCATATCTCATCGTGTAATAATCTCCACCACAACGTGGAACCAGCAGCCTGTCCTCACACTTCATTTAGACAAGCTGCCAGCAAAGCCTGCAGCTCCCATTTGAACCTTGACATTAAACAACAACCTCAAACAGTCGGTCTTCTGTGTGAAACCAGCTGAACCATCAAGAACCTTTGAGCGGAAGCCTCCCAGGGTTCCACACAACATCAAAACAGAGTGCCCCCCCCCGAGTCTTAACTCTGCATCTCCCTTCTTGTGTCTCACGGAGCAGTCCGCTGTGATTGATGAAGTCACTTTGACCCTCCGTTGGTTTCTCAAAGCCGCACTTCCCCTCTAGCTACGGGCAACTTCCCCTCTGCCTTTCTCTGTCTCTCAGCTCCTTTCTTTTAGTCCCCTTTCTCTTCCTTTGGCTGTGGGGTACCATTTTTCTGAGTGTCACTTCAGTTTCCCCTCCTGCTTCGGCTGGTGGTGATGCCGTTGTTGAATGTTAATTTAACATCTTTAGGCAATACTGCAGCCTTCTGAGTCACGACTGATGGCCATGTAAGGATGAAAGAGCAAAGAGAAAACTATTATCACCAGGACACGAACAATCACAATGAAATATATTTAGTTTTATAATGATTCCATTACATAAGATTCCACTGTTATGATGAAGTTCCATCACCCACAAAGGTCTTTTGAAATTAGACATATCACCAAAAGCTCTTAAGCTGCATTCACATACATTTGAAAAATAACATTAGACAGATTTTTTGGAGTTTTTTAGCATAATTTTGCAGGCCATGTTTGGTCATGAGTTTGCAATTTGTACCCTTATCCACCAATAGCACTACGTTTTTCAAGTTTGCTTTTTGAGGCTGAATTCTTCAAAAAGCTATTGGTAGTTATTGGATATTTAGTATGTGCTTTAACCAAGCGGCAAACTCTGGGGCAGAGCCGGGACGCCAATAAGGAAGTGCTACAAACTGCAGTTCATCTATTGGCCGATAGGCGATGACTGCAGAAAGGACCAATTTCCATAGACCCCCATGTTAAAATGCCCAACTTTACAGCAGAAATAGACATGTTTCTACCCATGGATGCAACACAAATTATTCGGGATATAGTTAGATTCCACCTTCATGATTATGGATCTGTTACATTACATTATTACATTGCATTTAGCTGACGCTTTTATCCAAAGCGACTTACAATAAGTACATTCGACCAGGAAGACACAACCTTGAGGAAAACAGAATCATATAAGAACATCAGGTTTCAAAGAGCCAATCGTTTCAAGTGCTGCTCAACTGGCTAAGCCAGTCCTTTATTAGTATATAAGTGCTCTGTTAGCAGTTCTTTGTTAGTCATTCTATCGCTCGAAGTGGAGTCGAAAGAGATGAGTTTTCAGTCTGCGCCGGAAGGTGTCTGTGAGTGAATTGTTTTATAAATAACGCGACCCTTTTATTTATATTAGGTCTTAAAGTGTTTGCATAAATTAGGGCGTGGTCACATTGAGTGACGGCTCTGTCAAGTGCCTGCCGCTGTTAGCTTCTTGTCTCTCTGCTAGCTGCTCCGTGAAGCTACAGGGACTCTGCCTGCTCAGCTCATCCAGGGAACACAACTTGACCCCGGCCGTGGTTGTTTGTTATTCATGCTTATATATCGGACTATTGTGACTCGCTCTGCGGTTAAAACAGACGGTGCATGAATGTGGTTTTGCGGTAAGTGAAATTTGAGTACTTTGTTTAAGGTGTCCAGGTGATGCAGACAGGCTGGACCAGAGAGTGAGAGACAGAGCTGGACTCCTCACAGCAGTGAACTTCAGCACAGGTACAAAGACTCTTTTTTCATACTGTACAAAGAATCAAGAAAGATATTGGTTTAAATGAATGAAGTATTGACTTGAATACACTGATATACATTCCAATAAACAATACTAAATACTAGATTACCTACACATCAGTTCAGTTGAGGGTTTTTTCCATGCAAAAAGTCACATTTAGATATTTAGCAATATGACTTTGTCAGCTTTCTAATGTAATGTATTGAAGGCAAAGATATTTAACACAAAGTGAGAACTGCTGCTATTTATCTCTCAATATTGTCTGTAAAAACATGGTAAAAGTGATTCTTTCAGTGAGACAACAGAGCAAGCTTCTACAGTTGCACTACGTTTTGATACAGTTAAATATTATTTTGATAATAACATATATTTCAATGTTGATGAACTTCATACTGTTCATTCATAATCTGATTGTCTTTGTAGCTCACTGTTGAAATAAAAAAAAAACATTACAATTACAAAATAATGATATCTACAGCCCCTAAACACACAAACACACCACCTTCATAAATAACACACTTGTTCTGCAATAATATGTTTCCTGTCATTTTTGTTAGGAAAGGACATGCCTGAAAGACACGGCATGTTCTCCTTCTCTGAGGGTCAAGAAGAACATCCAAGACGAACATTAAGAGCTGATGTTATGAGATGTTAAGACCAGTACAGGACATTCACTAAGAAACTACTTTTATTGTGAAAACAGTCAGCTGATCGAATGCAGCTATTTCCACATCTACACTCCATCAGCTGATTATTTCTATTTGCCTCACTTTATGAGCTTCACATCACTTGTGCCTTGAACCGCAGAGTTTGCAACGTCACAAATAAATGGGGCCAATCTTCAGTCAGATGTGAATGTGTAATCTAACATTTTCAGTAAGAATAATGGACGAAAGGAATGCAAATACAATTTATTGAAATGTGAACCAAAAGTTAATCAAATGTTTTAAATAAAAAGCACATATGGACAGAAGGTGTAAACCTATTAAATGTATAAGTGAACACATTTAGTAGATAAAGTGACAGACTAGGCCTGTGCAGTTGGTATCAGCTTTGCCCAGCATGGGCTCCTCCATCAGGCCTGGTCCTCCTCCATCAGGCCTGGTCCTCCTCGCTGAGGAAAGACCCTCAGTCCTCCTCGCTGAGGAAAGACCCTCAGTCCTCTCCACACCAACAGACAGGACGTCCATCACACGGAGGTTTCTCCCTGAAGTCTCTGCAGCTCTCTGGACACCACGCTGTCTCAATCCGTCCACACTGAATATGAGAGGGGAAAATGAAAATAATAAATGCTTTAGACAATAAGAAATATAAAGTTGACTGTTGAGTTACTCAGTTTTTTTAGATTGTCAATACTATTACTGTATAACTAATATCTCAGGTTAAGAGGCACATTCAAATAAAGATTGGTCTTTAAATACATTTGTCTTTTGAATTGTTTGTCTAAAGTCAAGGATCTAGAACTGGTACTTAGTTTTAATGATACAGTCTGGATATTATGCTGTTTGGAGGAGGCCTCACAGGTAAGAGCACTAACTAGCTACCATCACATGTACCTTAGCTTGACTTAAATGTATTAAACGTATGGTTAAGTGATATCAAAATATAAATAACTAATGTCATGCAAACATATTAATATTTGCTTGATTCCAGTGTTCAATTTAGCACAATTGCATACAAACATTAAGGGGTTTTAAGATTCTGAAGTATTATGCTAAAATATCAATAACTTATTATTTATAGTTTTGCTTTAATAGTCCGCTTACCTTAGAAACGTAAAATGCCACGGCAGTGTGCAGATGGGGAGCATGTTAGCTTAGCTTAGTAGCTTCAGCTAGCTCTGGAACTTCCAGCTTGGTGGCAGGAGTTGAACTCTGACGTCACTGTCGAGCCGTTAGTGGCCGACTCCGCCTACTAAGGGCTTCTCGGCAACTCTGCAGAATCCTATGGGTGACGTCACAGACCCTACGTCCATTTATATATACAGTCTATGGCTTTAACCAACCACTCATGCCATAAATGTCCCTCTTTTTCTATGTAAAGTCAACACAAATACCATTAGCTTTAGTGGTTAATGGGAGCACTCAGCACGAACATCAAATACGACAAAGCTGCCAAATCAAGTTTTTATCTGAGTCAAAAACGATAATTTCTCTGTGAATTTTTTCTGGCTCCGGCACAGAAGAGTTGATGTTTTCTTCTCGATTCAACCTTCAATGTTCTCATGGGCTTTGTTGTGTGTCCAACCACAGAAACAGAGATGAGATGCTAAAATGTTGATTTTATTCATGGCACTTGAACCAAGCGAAAGTTTTTCGTCCCAGCAATGAGAGCTGTGTTACACATATTACAATTACTTGCTGGCTATAAGAAAAGGTTTTTGAATAATTTATTGCTGCAGTCCTTACACCTGATTCTAGAAACTGCTTTTCACACACCAATGAATTCACTGACATTTGAGTAAGAACGTGCATGCTGGAATGTCCCAAACACTGCGGTTAAGTATGAATTAGCTCTAAGGAGCTTTAATGTGAACAGACCAGTTAGTATTGTTGTTCTATTCATCTTTTTGTTACTAGAGTTTTGCCACTGATAGCCATCGAGAGTGCTCACAAGTTCTAATGTCAGGTAGATTAGCCCCCAGTTTAGTGAAGGTACCACCTTCGTGTGCCTTTGCTGAGGGCTATTAGCAGACCATAGTAGTGTTTTGGAGTGTTTAAAACCATTTACAACAAATGATGCATACATTACTGTGAGCTATTTTTCAGCACAGCAAAAGACTAAGGATTGATGAATGGGACTTTTGTACCCCCAAGGCAGCCATGGTTTCAGTTAACGTTGAAAAGGTCACAACGACTTGAAACTTTCTCCACATAGTGTCATTTTTAAATCTTTGTCAAAGTTGCATCATGGCTGCTAAACAATCGTTTACAGGTATTACCATTTGGTCTTGGCTTGGGAACCCGACGTTTACCGGATGATCAGTGGTTCAAGTCTAAGTCAAAATCTATTAATTTGATTGGTGGACTGAACCCGTAACTGCTCCTGGGTGCAGTGGCGGTTCAAGCTGATATGGTGCCCTGAGCGGTGCACCTTTCGTCGTTAAATCAATAACGGTTACAGTGGTTGTTTATAACGTTTTTATTGCAGGGCTACACATTATCGTTCTGAAGTAAGACGGTTTGAAATGATCCCAGTGTTAGTTGATGAACTGACGACGAAACACAGGCAGCTAACAAGCAGCAATGGAGTTAAGGTAACCGGCATAATTGAATGACATGCTTAATAAAGCCCAACTAAATAAATGAGATGTCACAGGTGCTTACCTTTTTATCTTTTGAGCGTTTCTCTTCTTCTCCTTTGCTTTCTAAACTGGGCCCCTGGTGCCTTGTGCCTTTTTTCTCCATCACCGTAGGTCTTAATGTTCGACCCGAGAATCAATGCATAGCGTACCCCTCCCCCAACACTGTCAACTACAGGTCAAGACGGTACCAAGTTGCCGTAGTCAGTTTTTAAATAATTCTTTATTGTTTCATGAAACCCAGGCCAGGAAAAAAAATATAATATATATATTGTATGAATGAATTTGGTGGCATTTCGATGCGTAAAATTAATTTGACTAATTGCAGTACTACTTTATAAACATCGAAAGTGTTTATTTGACACCCCTATCTCTCCCCATACTGAGGCGACCTGAGATCACCCCCACCCTTCTTTGAGTGCGAGACCTTCCATCCCAGCTGCCTGCTGTCATAAGGGCCCCCTTCGACCCACAACAACAACAACAATACACTACATGACATTTTCTTTTCTTCATTGCGCTTGTGCCGCTCCCAGTCAAAATGCCGCCCTGGGCAACCGTCCATGTCGCCCATATCAATATCCGCCACTGCCTGGGTGCCAAAAACATGGCAGCTCTTTCACTCTAACACCTCTCCATTAATGCATGTCTTTGTGCATGTGTGCATCTGCCAACAGTGACAATTGGCCAACTTTATAATCCCTGAATGTCAGCAAGCGGTCACAGCGTGTCATGTTCGTCACTTTAGTCACTTTAGTCACTTTAGTGTTTCTGTTGTGTTTAGTGCAGCACTATTTGTAAACCCTGGGCATGTTTAGTCAAGTTGGTAAAGATGTTTCTTCATTTTCATGTGTTTTGGCAAATGTGTGTAATTTATATTTGCATTGTTTTTGAAGCTGAAGTTCATTTTTCCTAATGGAAATGTTTTGAGCCGTTGTCAATCATGTGCACCTGTAGGCCACCATAATTGTGGGCCTCATGAACTATAACTGTATATAGACAGAGTAAAACCTGAATTTCCCCTAGAGGATAAATAAAGTATGCTTCTTCTTCTTCAATTCAAAAGTGTGTTGGTAAGATCCATTATTGTTCTTCTCATGTAACTCTTGGAAATAAATCGAACAAAGACAAAATATACTTTTTGTTTACTTTACTGATGTGTTTAAGTCCTTGTGTACAGTTCCATCATCCGACACTTGACAGCCCATGGAACCACAGTGTGTGGACTGCTACTTGGAGAGGTCCCAGTTCACTTCCTGCCCTGCCGTGGTGCCCTTGAGCAAGGCACCAGACATCCCCCTTTCCCCCTCACTCCCCGGGCGCTGTACAATAGCTGCCCACTGCTCCTAGTACTAAGATGGGTTAAATGCAGAGAACACATTTCACTGTGTGCTCTGCATGTGAGACCATTAAAGAGGGTTTCATCCCTCCCAATTCTATTCTTCTATATATTTCACTCATATTGTCAATGTCTGCTTGTCTTTTTAGATTTATTCTGTAGCATGACATATTCTGACTGTCTGACATCCAACTCTCCGGGGAGGACTTTTGAAATGACAGTCTAAATCCTGTTTCCTGTTCCTATGCTCTGGTCATTAATCCTCACGGTATGTGGTATATTAAAGCTGTGGGAATCTGACTCTTTTAGCCCACATTTAACTAAAGATGGCCTCTGTGTGATATCTATACATCTCTTCCACTCTCATTATGGTTCTAACTCTGCCACCCAATGAGGACGGCGTCCTTTTCCCTCTCCACCGGGAGATTAAAGGGCATTTAAATATATTTCATTAGTACAATCAGGCCTTGGCTCCACTTTAGCTCTCTCAGAAAATTGAAACTTAATTGTAATGATTAAGAGTCTCCAGTCCCTGCTGTCAGTTCAGATTCTCCAGTGGTGGCTCTGTCAACACAGTGGGGGGAAGCTGTTTTTAACCCAAATGTGGTATATTTAGGATGCAACAGGCATCAGATTAGATTGACAACACATAATATAAACTGACATTTATTAATTCACAGCTTTAGATGGGGAATGTATATTGAATATATAATTCTACAGTGACTTTGAATGCACAGTTGCATTAATATAAATTCTTCATTTTCCTTTACAACAAATTAATTAGACAGTCAGACAAATCAGCTAAAGGGGAGTTGAAATAATTAATGTTTTGAGTGATTTGACCTTAAAATGTCACTAATGTGCAACCTTAACTTTTCTTTGTAGATACCAGAGCAATTACAACGTCCAAGTCTGTCATATGATGCCATTGGCCCAAGATTACATGTTCCCATAGACTTACATTGGGACATATGTCTGTTAATTAACTGGATACCTTTTTTAACTCTTCTGAGTTAGAACAGTTTAATATCCCTTGTTATAATTATGTCCTTTAAGTCTTACAAAAAATTAATCTAGAGGTATTTTAATTATTTGTTTGAATGAGCCTTGGTCCACTTAGTCCTACATTTGCAATAACATTTGACATTGTAGTACATTTATATTTGCCAACAACTTATAAATTAATTATAATATACCTAACCTACCTTGACCATTTACATGCACACAAAACTATACAACACACTACAGGAAAGGGACAACCCTCAAAGCAATAGGGCCCCTTTAAGTGAAAAGAAGGAAGCATGGAAAGGTGACTTGCTCATCTATGCAGAAGATCCTCAGAGATTCAGGTAATCTCATCAGTCGGCAGGCAAGCCATTTTGTCTTGTTGCTCCACTGAGCAGCTTTCATATGAATGTTCGTGAGCCCGCCTCCAATGCTGTGCTCAGTTCTCTTTATGCATCCATAGTCTTATTACATACTGCTTGGCAGAAACATTCATCTCTGTGTGATTTTCTAATGTCAAACAGACTAAAGGAGAATGACACAATATTAATTTCACATGAGAGTATAATGGATGCTTAAGAAATGTGCAATCTAAACAGAAGTGCATGTCAAGTCTCTGGCGGTGTTTGTCCCAGTTGTCAGACGGAGTCTCCGTGCACGCAGTGAAGCGTTGTGGCGCTCTGGTTTGTTGTGTCTCCCTCTTTGATCCGGTGTGTAATGTCTTTGCTCTCTCTGTCTCTGTTCCACTGTCCCCAGCTGTGCAGCATGCAGTCAGGCACTTTGGCAACGCAAGAACCTTTGAAATGTAAATCGCACCATCGTGTGTGTGTTTGTGTGAGATGCAAAGGTTGTTGGCAGACAGAGCGAGCCTATGACTACAAGAATTTGAAATCCACAGGGGCCCACTTTCTTGGGAGCCACTCGTTTTTTGTATAATTTCAATAAACATGTTTAAAACTCTTGCAGCATCTATTAACCCTTACAGCATGAAGCTGGTCTGAAAGGCTTTATTTTCACTTGTGGTGATTTTCATCAGAGATATAAGCCATTCAAAAAGATGTCATGCTGTAGATCAGGGGTCTCCAACACGTCGGGCAGCTTTTCAGTAGCTCGCCGCTCGATTATCGATTATAGCGTAGGTTGCTTCTTGATTTTTCGGCCGCCGCTGGACAATAACGTTTTTTTATTTTAGAATTGTTTCTGTCACACGAATATCAAATTGGTCGGTGACGCAGAGATCAAGGAACAGACGTGACAGCGGCACAGCGACACCACACATGGAGCAGTCTGCTTTATCCAGCAACACCAGTCCAAAACCAACAGCGACACGGCCCGCTCTGAATCAGGCCGCGTCGCTGCGGCTCAGAGACACACAGGGATTTGTGTTTTTGAAAAACACTCGTTATCGTCATGTCAGGTTTTTGGTGGATTTAATCAAGTCTTGGATTGCAGAGTATGAATTTCCTCTTGCTATTTTCAGTTGATAAATACTAAAGTTTGTGAAGGCAAGGGGAAAGCTTCCGCGATCACCGTCTCCTCCGTTCCTCCAAGCCCCGCCCCCTCCCTGAAAATAATGAGTGACAGGCTGACAGTGACCCGATAGAAACTTTATTATTCACTTAATCACTGATTGAGATATGATGAAGCTAACTTAGTCTCATACATTCATGGGATTAATGTAACAGTAAGACAGAGAATGTGAGTGTGCACCCACATGCACTATTTTAGTTTTTATACTCCTGTTGTCTGCTGTGTTCAGACTCAAGTCATGTGTGTGATGCCACATTCAGGACATTCAGTGTCCTTTTTTTAACATAAGACCGTAGCTAGAAGCTGCAGCTCGACTGCAGAAGCATTATTTTTTTGTTTTTGAGGATGGAACAACTTCACACACAGATATATGGAGGCTAGACCTACAGTTGATTTATTATGGTTTAAAATTTCATGTCAAGACGAAGAAGAAGATGAAAAAGATGGCTGAACTGTTCAGTGTCAATCCTGTGGAGATGGAGATGGAGGTTATACATCTTGTGGAAATTGATGTGAGATATTGTACCAAAGAACTGTGATACATGTAAAAGGGCAGAAAGTCTTGTTGCACTTTCCAGACATTAAAAGAGGTCTGTTGAGTTCCCTGGTAATTATCAAATAGTAGCAGTTAAGTGAATACTGTTCAAGCAATACCTGTGTTTGTGTTTTATACTGATTTCTCTGTTTTGATCCTTTCATAAATGTGAGGACTAAAATGGCGAGAGACAAAGGGCTGTAAAAAATGAGTTTTATTGCAGTGGGGGAGGTCGAGGTATGCAGCACAGGGTGTGTGGTGTGGGGAGAGGAAATTCTGTTTGAGATCTCTGGCAGGCCAGGTTTTTAGGAAATCTATGTATCTTGAATAAGTATGTGTGAGTTTATACATTCCTGTGTGTTAATAGTTGAAGGAACAAAAGGTACATTTTTCCTCTCCAATATAGAGAGGTTTTTTTATAGATTTCTGAAACAATGTTCCCTTTTTTGTTAGAAATAGATGAGCACAATAGTTTTTTCTTTGACTTTTTACCTGTTTATCAGAAGAGTGTTTTAAGCTATTTGTGAAGAAGGAAGATGCAGAATTAAGGGTGATTTCTGTTTGGAGTGTAAAGATTATCCCTGATAATGTTTTCTGGGTTAAACCATCGATAAGTTTTACAAATGGGGAGGGACATTTTCCTTGAGTTTTAATGGGGTGCCTTCCCAACACCTGTGGCTTTCAAAGCTGCCAGACGCTGATTTCCCTGTGAGATAGCGTTTTGGTATCTCCCCAATGAAACGCCACCCCTTCTTTACACTAGGGAAATGTTTTTCTGGTGGTTAGTCCTCTCTTCATACGCTGTCAAGACGAATAGGATGTCCGCAGTGCGTGAATAAGGGCGGGAGTACTCCACACATTGCTTATATGACTCTTTGAATTGTATAAGTAATGTATTATATTATATCATATTGCATTATACTACTTTGTTTAATTAAAACGGATTATTGTTTAACTGGTATCCTGTTGTCTTCTAATTCCTTCCCTGTTATGATTTCAAGCAGGACTCGTCAAAACAACACGCGGTGAGGAGTTGGGTTGTAAAAACCCCCACCTCGCAACAATCTCCAAAATCATGTTCAGCTGAAGTCTCAGCAAAACTCACAACATTTCTGGAGCCTTGAAGACCCAGAAAACTATAAGAACATTCACCAAGCAGCACTGAACACGTCTGCTTTGGTTGGTTCTGTTCTACAGACCTTTGTGAAGCAGCTTTTTCTGACATGAATGAAATCTAAATACAGAACAAGGCTGACTGATGAACATGAAAATGACTCTATTAGAGTTAACCTAAGTGGCTACACTTCAGCATACACCTATGGTGGACTCCATGCAGCGCCAGTCCTCTCACTGACTGTAACAAAGAGTGAATGCACTTATTTGACCATAAGTGCCATAAGATGCTTGTCAGGTGGTGATTAAGGACATGTATGTGAATTCTCAGTGAAGTACTCACTTTGTGGGCCATAATAATATGTGAGACATTTTCGTTTTCTTGGACCTTGATGTGAAGTTAAGATTTGTGATAAGCTTGAGGTATTGCAATTGCACACGTGTACAAAAGTATAGCTTAATTAAACTGATGAGCGCTATGTGAATAAATGTAAGCGATGTGATGCAAGTAGCTCTTGGCCACTTTCATTTTTTCAAAGTAGCTCTCAGATGAAGAAAGGTTGGAGACCCCTGCTGTAGATACATTAATAAAGTATATGTCTGCCATTATTATCAGCAAACTCACATTGTTTCGATTCTGCCTTTATTGAAAAGGAAAAAAAAACTGTTCCCATTTATCTTTATTCTTAAACTGGCATCAGAATATATTTCAAACATACCCTGCATTATGTAAAGTATAGCTCATTTCTAAAGATGGAGCAGCAGGAGGACGGTGGGAGTTTTCTGGATGGCTTGATCTTCGAAAAAGTTGTTTCTGAAGTCTGACTGTCACCATGCCAACTAGCATTCGGAGACCCCAGCAACATGTGGGCGCTGGGGTTGTACAATATGTACTTAAATTGGCACGAAAGAAGCAAGCAGACATTATTATATAGCATTTGTCAAAGCAGAGGTTTTTGAACCATGAACCTTGTGTAGTTATATAACTCCCTTATATAAAACATTATGAGGTGGGGCTTTAATTAGTGGCAATACATTTCTTTGAGACACTGGTCAAAGGGTGTTGAGTCTTTTGAACCCTCCATATACACTGTTTTGAGTAATATTTTGCTTTCTTTAAAGTTCATATGGCGAACATGACAGCAAATATTAGATGTAATTTAGCTCAAACTGCTTAAATATAATACACAATTAAATACAGTTGACAAAACGGGAGAAATGTGTGGTTGAGAGTCCTGCCCGACACATGTTGACTGCAGGGGGTGGGGATTGAACCACGGACCCTCTGCTTGGTAGAACACCACTCCACCCCTGAGCCACAGGCATAGCAGATACAGAACAACCTTATCATTCATTATAAGCAAAGACCTTATCTAAGAAATTGACCAGGTCATTGTTTATGGACTAATGTTGTGAAACCTTGAGTGATTTTTTGACTGTCGACATCTTGATTTACCTTGAAAATACGACTAGATTACTATTCATGAAGCACGCGTAAAAACACATAGTATGACAAACATCTGGGCAATCAAAGGACTAAAAGGTTAGGCTGAAGTGTCCCATTGAAAAGTCTGGATCGGTAGCCGTCTCAGAAATAGAATTTTAGGAAAACGTTTTTTTGGCTGCACTGACTCAACGCTCTACATTAAAATGAAATGACTGCTGTTTCACATAATACTTACAGTTTATGAACGGCCCTGTTTGTAAAAGAGTGGTCTGGGGATCAGAGTGACAACAAATACACCCTTTTGTTCTTGTGATAATGTTTACTTTATATAGGTAACATAACAATACTACCAACATACTTTTTGTAACACAGTTAAAGTTGGCTGTGTGTGAGGCCTGACTGAGATAATAATACATAACAACCTCCAGACCTGATGGTTTTCTGACATTGTGCATGCAGTTACTCCTGACATGAGCATTTGTTTTTCCTTATCAAGATACGGAGTCCAGATGCATGCTAATGCCAATGTTTGTTCTGATTCTGGGAGTGAATCAATAGGAACTGAATGTTAGGTCCTCAATGTGACAACGGTGAATTATTAGCTACGTACTTGTAAGTGACCTCATAGAGATTGGATTTTTTTGTCATTATTTTCTGGGGCATTTGGCCAAAAACAGAAAGCTTGCTGCCTTGGGACAAATGGCATTGGGAGAAACATTAATCCTCTACATCAACCTCATAATGACTTGTCTGTTGGCAGGCATATTCAGAGTCACGGCTCTGTAGATGCTTGGTTGTAATTTGGTGTAATATTACAGCTGACAGGAGGCCACAGAAACAATGAGGAGCTAATAATAAGCGCAGTGTTGATGCTCATTTTGTTAGCTCTCCAAATGAGGCCATTGTTTGCTGTTTTGCAAACAACATTTTATTCCTGGACCTGTTTCTGGGTTGCTGTAATTGTATTCATCCGGTAGAGATGAATGCTGTGACAACTCAATAGCTATCAAATCAAATCAAGTTTTATTTATATAGCACATTTATAAACGATTTTTGGTCGAGCCAAAGTGCTGTACATACAATAAAAATAGCCTACAGTAGAGACACTTTACAGCAGGGGTCTCCAACCTTTCTGAGAGCTACTTTGAAAAAATTAAAGTGGCCAAGAGCTACTACGCATCGCTTACATTTATTCACATAAATTCACTCATCAGTTGAATTAAGCTACTTTTGTGTGAAATTGCAATACCTAAAGCTTATCTAAAATCTTAACTTCACATCAAGGTCCAAGTAAACGACAATTTCTCACATATTAATATGGACAACATAGTAAGTACTTCACTGAAGATTCACATAAATGTCCAAGAGCAAAATACAACGTTTTCACTTGTTAGTATGGCCCACATAGTAAATACATCGCCTTAATCACCACCTTGCAAGCATCTTATGGCACATGTGTAAAATAAGTGCATTCACTCTTTTTTACAGTCAGTGAGATGAATGGCGCTGCATGGAGTCCACCATACAGGTGTATGCTGGACCCACTTCGGTTCACTCTAATAGAGTCATTTACATGTTCATCAGTCAGTCTTGTTCTGTATTTAGATTTCATTCATGCCATAAAATGCTGCTTCACAAAGGGATGTATACAGAACCAAATAAAGCAGACATGTTCAGTGCTGCTTGGTGAATGTTCTTATAGTTTTCTGGGCGTACAAGGCTCCAGAAATGTTGTGAGTTTTGCTGAGACTAAGCTGAACATGATTTTGGAGATTTATAACCTCCATCTCCACAGGATTGACACTGAACAGTGCAGCCATCTTTTCTTCTTCTTCGTGTTGACATGAAATTATAAACCATAATTAATCAATTGTAGGTCTAGCCTCCCTATATCTGTGTGTGACATTTTTCCATCCTCAAAAACAAAACTAATACTTCTGCAGTCTAGCTGCAGCTTCAAGCAACGGACAACAGGAGTATTTACAACAGCATTATAAAAACTAAAATAATGCATGTGGGTGCACACTCACATTCTCTGTCTTACTGTTACATGAATGTATGAGATTAAGTTAGCTTCATCATCTCAATCAGTGATTAAGTGAATAATAAAGTTTCTATCAGGTCACTATCAGCCTGTCACTCTTATTAGTAGTTATTTTTCAGGGGGCGGGGCTTGGAGGAACGGAGAGGAGACGGTGATTGCGGAAGCTTTCCTCCGCCTTCACAAACTTTACACGCGTATTTATCAACTGAAAATAGCAAGAGTGATTCAGAGCGGGACATTCTGCCGTTGGTTCTGACTGGTGCTGCTGGAGAAAGCAGACTGCTCCGTGTGTGGTGTCGCTGTGCTGCTGTCACATCTGTTCCTTGATCTCTGCGTCACGGACCAATTTTATATTCGTGTGACAGAAACAATTCTAAAATAAAAACACTTTATTGTCCGGCGGTGGCCGAAAAATCAAGAAGCAACGTTACTACGCTATAATCGATAATCGAGCGGCGAGCTACTGAAAAGCTGCCCGCGAGCTACCGGTAAACTCGCGATCGACGTGTTGGAGAGCCCTGCTATACAGCAAATACAACAGCACAGTTTGTTCAGAATATCAGTATGAGAAAAACGACACCCTCTGTCCTCAGACCCTCTGTCCTTAGACCCTCACATCGTACAAGGAAACACTTCCAGAGAAAAACCCACAGTTTAAAGGGAACATGGGAGAAACCTCAGGGAGAGCAACGGAGGAGGACGGACAGACGTGGAATAGATGCCGTGTGTAAATCGAAGAGAGCTATGCTTGTTTCTCCTTTTGGTAAATAAATGAAGACGACTTCTCCAACCTTATACTTTTCTCCAGAGTGCCGTGGTTCATTGTTTATTAATGTGTTTCAGCGGCATTTACCGACCGCTGCAGTGCTGGCTGCCCTTCCACAGGAATTTATTCTCCCGTTAGCTCCGGGTTAGCTCAGACGGCAGCGGCCGCTCTAAAGTATTCACTGTCTGACTGTCACACAAGCAGCTGATAAATTTCATCAGTGAATGTGTTTCAGTCTGAATTGACGCTGTTTGGCATCACAACGATGTTATGAAAGTGTCTCTGGTATAAAATGGGTGATGTTAGCATAGCAACCAAAGCTAAACTGACTATCTTGACTACTTGTTGTCGCTATCCTATTGTGGCATAAGCCGTTTTCTACAGGCACATTTTACCGGCGTATTTTTCATTATGATTCTACTTGTGATAGTCGGACATGACAACCTGTGCAGCCCATGTATTGATTCCATCCAATAGCTGCTATAATAAGTGTGTGGTTGCGTTCTAGTCAATTTGCTCAGCACTACTGCTTGTTACAACTTTTATTTGCCGTACTCGCCTTTAACGGCCCTTCCACACAGCGGCGTGCGTTGAAAGCTTCACCATTCACTTTGAATGGGGTGACGTCACTTTTTGCCGAACTGCATTGCGGGAAGCGACACGGAGCTTTGCTGGCGTGGCTCGCTGCAAAAGTTGAGCAATGTTCAACTTTTGAAGCCTCGGCAAAAGCGTTACGGCCCGTACACACTACAGGCGTCAAAAAAGGCTTTCAACGCTTCGCCCATTCATTTGAATGGGGTGACGTAAGATATTTTCAAAATTCACCGAACTGCATTGTGGGTAGCATGGCAAGGCGTTGCAAGCCTCGCGAGCGTCTATCGGCGTCAAAAGTTCAACAATGTTCAACTTTTGAGGCTCGATGCTTGCTCGAAGCTGGCGTTAGCCAATCAAATCCCGTTTTTTAATTCCCGCCAGTACAAGCGCTAGCCAATCAAACCGCGTGTATGCAGGTCTTGACTATTTTCCATATGTCAGAAAATGGAGGAAAAATTAATCATTGCCGTGGCAAATGTCCCAGTCTTGTATGACTGTACTCTGTTCACCTAGGAACCGGGCATGGCGGGAGGTGGCAGAGACAGTTGGTGAAACTTGGAGAGTTTATATCCAGTTTACTTCGTTTTAGCATTGAACGGACAGCTAATAATGTAGCATAATAACATATTGTGGTGACCACCTTCGATGCATCGCCTCCGACTCCCATATCTCTCGGCACTACAATGTCATATATATTAATATAATAATAAAAAAATATTATAATAAGTATAAGCATAATATATAACATAACATATAATACATGCACATCTATCAAGCATAGACAGTATATTTAGCCAGCTAGTAATGTAGCATAACATATAATATATTAATAAAAAAATATTATATATAATATAAGTATAAGCATAATATATAACATAATACATGCAGAGGGTGTCGTTTTTCTCATACTGATATTCTGAACAATCTGTGCTGTTGTATTTGCTGTAAAGTGTCTCTACTGTAAGCTAATTTTATTATATGTACAGCACTTTGGCTCGACCAAAAATCGTTTATAAATGTGCTACATAAATAAAACTTGATTTGATTCACAGCTATCAAGCATAGCCAGCATGGAATGTAGCATAACAATAGCATTCATTAATGGAGGAATAATTTAGTAAATTAAAGAAATTCACTTTATTATTTCATTTCATTTCATTAGAGAACGTCTGCAAGAAAAGATGGAAGAGTCTGAGGGACAGGTTCCGCAAGGAAACATTTTTGGAAAAGGAGGCCAAAAGAAGCGGGGCAGGGTCTGCAGGGGGGTACAGGCCCTGGCGTTTCATGTCAGTGATGGGGTTTTTAACCCCATTCATCGTAGACCGTGAGACGTCCAGCAATGTCCCCCGGCAGACCCTGCCTCCATCCACCCTGGTGGAAGAGGAAGAGAGCCAGATAGATAGCCAGTCCGCCAGCCAGCCCGCCAGTAGCAGTCAGCATGGAGGAGAATGCTGAGGTCCGGGGGAAAACACGGGGGAGGGGGAGGGAAATCTCCCCGTTTGAAAGAAGTCTGCTGTGACCAATTACATACCAATTGCCCAGCCAACCCCACCAGTGGTGGAGGAGGACGAGGACTTTCAATTCTTAATGACATTATACAAATTGTGGCTTGAGAACAAGAAAGTTCTTATTGTTCCATCTGAAGAAACTGAGAATAACTCACTGTCCCCTGAAGTACCGGTAGATACATGTAATCTCATTGAACATGGAGAATCTCTGGCTAAGGATTCACATCATGCACATATGGATGAAACATCTGGTGTGGGCCTGCCCTTGGAAATTTCAGAGTCATTTGGTGATGCCATGTTGACACCCAAAAAGGTTCGAGGCCTAAAACCAGCTAAGGACTTGACTCCTGTGCCAGCTCCAGCCCAGTGGATAGATGAAACATCTGGTGTGGGCTTTTCCTTTGATGATGACTTGCTCACACCAAGAAAGGAACTTACAGAACCAGCTGAGGATACAACTCCAGTGCCGTCACCAGCCCAGACTTTTTCATCCCCATCTACTACAATTTTACTATCACACATCAGTATACCACGGGCATCCCCGGTTTTTAAACGGAGGTCTAGACTTTTTGAAGACATGCATGAAGTTGCCAGAGAAACATCTGAGGACATCCAGGTTGAGTTCCATGAACAGTCTGAAGCTGATGTCGCCAAAACGTCTGCCGGGGAACAAGAAGATAAGCAGGAAGATGGAAGAAATAAAGCAGATAAAAAGACTTCAAACATTGTTACAGGTGGTGCTGAGAACACAGTTAATGCATTAAAACAACTGAAATCTCTAAAATTGCCGCTGTCTGTCCCTGTTAAAGGAAATGTCAGAGAAAAAAGAAACAAAACCAAAGTGAAGAAAGGTGAAAATGTATTTATGTCCAGAGAAAGAAAAATGCAGAAAAAGCAAACAAACAAGAGGGACACAAGGACCAATGTATATAATACTCATAACTTTGAAAAAGTCTTGAAGTCACCTACTTCCATGCTTACTGACATTCATATTGCTGCTGCCCTTCGAATGCTGAAGGATCAGTTCCCACAAATGAAAGGACTTCAAGATCCTGTCCTGGGAACAAAGCTTCATTTTATGATTGCTCATGGTAGTTTTGTTCAAGTGCTGCATGATGGATCGCTGCACTGGGTGACAGTCGGAAATCTTTTCAGCAGAGACAACACAGTTGAACTCTACGAGTCATTGTACTCATCTGTCCCCATGTCCATTAAGATGCAGATTGCCTCCATCATCATGACCAATGAAAGGAGCATGCATGTTAAAATTCAGAAGTTCCAAAGGCAGCAAGGTGGTGTTGACTGTGGTCTGTTTGCAATAGCAGCAGCCACTGATATTTGCAATGGGCGAGATCCCAATACAAGCAACTATAAACAAACTGAGATGAGGTCGCACCTCCTGCAAGCTCTAAAAGATGCGGTCTTGCTTCCTTTCCCATCCGAGTCTGTCACTGTCAAAAGCAAAACAGTGACAGCTGTTCAGGTCCCATTGTGGTGCAGCTGCCGCCTGCCAGACAATGGAGAAGAAAAAATGGCCGACTGTGGTGGGTGTGATGACTATTACCATAAGACCTGTGCTTCCATTCCCAGGGAGGTATTCCAGAACAACCAAAAGGCTAAAGAATCACACACACACACACACTTCTCCGCCTCATTCTGTTTTCATTTACTCGTTCGTTATCTAACCAGCTTCAATCTTGTAATCTTGTCAATCACTTCGTTTCTTGTAGCCCTCGAAAGGGTTTTGGAAGTTGATGCCTCGGTGAACGTGAGTTGTTTGGCTTTCTTGTCCGCAGCAGCAGAAAGCATTTTCGAATGTTTGAATGAATCAAAGTGGGTCGTCACCGTCGATGTTCTCTTATGCTCCAACACAGTTGCACGGGGTGCAGAATAGTTTCCCCCCAGACATCGGGGTACTGCTTTGCCCGGTCTTTAGCAGAAATGTTCGTCGGTAAATGAGATGGATTAGATTTTTTCATCTTGGTGAAGAGAAACTCTCGTGTGAGCTCCACACGTTCACTCTACGGTGTTGGTTACCTTCTGTGATGCGCGAGCTGATGACGTCGCGCATCATCAAGACGAGTTCACTTTTTTCTTTCTCAACTTTGTGTGGAAAAATGCGGGGATTATGCGGCCTTTTGATAAATATGCGGCTTTTTAAAAATATGCATATGTAATTTCTGCGATCGCAGAATCGCGTTTTTCTGGAGGGTCTAAAAGGGGGGTTCTTTTAGCTCTTTTGAAATGTGCTATATAAATAAACTTGCCTTGTCTATTATGCTACTTTTAGGCAATAGCATAGTTCACAGATATATAAAAATTAGGGCTGTCAGTCGATATCAAATATTTAATCGCATGATGGTCCATAGTTAATTAATCGCACATTTTGTATCTGTTCTAAATGTTCCTTAGAGGGATATTTTCAAGTTGTAATACTCTTATCAACATATGAGTGGACAAATATGCTTTATGCAAATGTTTGTTTATTATTATTTGAACAATGACAAATATTCTCATGAATATTAAACACAACAACCTGAACATTACAAATATTCGCCTCAATTCAACCTGGAACGTCTCTCATACAATACAATAATACAATACAAAGTAAGTGTGTGTGTGTGTGTGTGTGTGTGTGTGTGTGTGTGTGTGTGTGTGTGTGTGTGTGTGTGTGTGTGTGTGTGTGTGTGTGTGTGTGTGTGTGTGTGTGTGTGTGTGTGTGTGTGTGTGTGTGTTCGTTGGAGCTATGTGCAACTCAAGGCATATGCTCGAACGGGAGCTGCCTGGACGCTGCAATCATGTTGCGCGCACTATCCGAGCTGAGTGTGCTGACTTTTCGTACAATGTCCCGCTGTCTGGCTTCCTGCATAAAGTCAAGTGCTCGGCGCAGTTGTCGGCGAAATGTCACTCCTCTGTTTTCATTGAAACAGCTCCTTATATCCGTTAGCGCAGCTAGCTAGCACCAGATGCTAACAACAACTACAACACGTAAGGTGTGCCTCGCTCGTGCCACACATACACTTCCCGGTCCTCCCGATGGCCAGTCGGTGCCTGCCGGTGAGCGTGGAAGTGTGGTCTGCCACAAGCGGGAGGCAGGAGCGGGGCTAAGCATCAGCTTGTAGATGGTATTTTAAACTCGATGCGCTCTGAAACTACAGATCACCCATTCAAGCCATGCCTCATATCCCTCTATTTCACTTCACTTTTATGTATAAAGCTTTAAAAAAAAAAAAAAAAAAAGATTGATACAAAAAAGAGGGGCGGAGCTTATGCCTGCTCATGTGGCAGATACTGCGTGATGAAACACCATATCATGGATTATCAAGGATTATCTCTGAAACAGTATGGAGCTCAAAGGCTTTCTCTCTTGCCGGTGATACCACAAGGTGTCCTTTTTATTTCCTGCTTCTTCACACACATGCTCTCCAGTACAGGTTAGCTCTGAGTGTTAGCGATGCTTATGTTAACACAAAAAGTGCATTTTGTGATCATGTCACAGTAATTACAAATACAAATAAGAACCTGAAAACTAGGATAATGTCATCTTTAATGTGCTCAAAGAAAATGTTGTTAGTTTATGGCTAAAGCAATGCACTGCCACTGTGAGAATAAGTTAATGTTTGAGTCACCCTGGAGCTGTCCATGTTTCAAATTATGTTTGATGATGCCATTTAATAAATGTTTTTTTGTACACACACACTGCTTGGTTTCTTGGTTATGTTTGCTATTTGACCATCATCTTTGTTCTATAACTGCAAACATACACACAGATACACAAACTGCTGTTATTCCTACCCAATTTGGATTAAAGTTAAGGAAGGTGGGGAATGGACAGGAGCAGCCGATGGGCAGACAGACCTGTTAGCATCAATAAAACCAATTGTGAAACTAATGATTTTCTCCACAGATATACTTCAAAGTGTTTTCCGCTAATCTACAAGGTTGGCAGGTGAGATAAGGAGTAATGAGCTGAAATGTAAGGTTATCTATTCATGCTGATTTATGAGGAAGTGGTAATTAATTATTCGTCTGTGTTGTTCGTTAGTGGTGTGCCGATGTGTCGGGTAACATCAGCTCACCACACTTTGAGGGCCATAATTCGGGAGCTTTAAAGGTGAAAATCCCAGGAAATCTTTCAGGAAATTCGTCACGGTTTTATGAGCAACTTAAAGGGTTCACCTCTGACAGTACGTTGCTCTAGTTAATTTATCTTATCCCCTATTCCAGGGGTCGGCAACAGGCGGACCGCGGTCCGGATCCCGACCTATACGGACCCGGAGCTATAATCAATACATTAGGGGACTTTTCGGCGCCTCCCGCCTTTTTAACGCTGATTTGGGTGACTTGTGTAATTCGTGGAGAACCGAAGAGTTTTCGTTTTGGGGGTGGGAGTCCGTCCGTCAGTCCGACTGACGGACAACTTAAAAAATGAAGAAGAAGACATCTAGACCGCTGTTTTTCCTGGCCAAGGACTGGTTCCTTGAACACAACACGAGCGTAACGTGTCTTCACCATAGGTCTTCGCGTGGTATATGTCTCGTCTGAAAGGAGTGCTGACAGAGAGCACCGGAACGCCGCTCTATTGCTCCAGCCCTTAACATATTGCAATAGCCATAAGGAGCCGTACACATGCCGCATTGTTTGCGTGGCTGTGTCTTTAGTTGTAAGCACAGTGTCGATCTGTTGTTATTAGCATCTGGTTAGCTAGCTATGCTAACGCATTTAAAGAGCTTTTCTACAACCAGGTGGAAGAGAGCTCTCTCCTGAGAGGCTCAAATAACCTCAGCTCAGTGAGGTTAAGGCACACCTTGATATGATCAATAGTTATTAATGAGACTAAATGAAAAACAGGTATAAAATATGATATGACAGTAACAAAAATGTTGTTAAAAATAACAAGAATAGAGTTTAAAAGGGGAGTGATTTGTAAAATATCCAAAAAGAAAAATATGCTTACAGTTCTGTTTCATATGGGTGTTGAGAGATGTATCCATAGATCTTTTAATGTTGCTCTCAAAGTGCACCAGATTGATGCTTTTAACTTCAATATTTAAAAAAAAAAATCTTCCCGGGGAGCATGCCCCCGGACCCCCCTAGAGGAGGTTAGGCCCCCCCCACGTAAATCATGTTCACATGGATGGATACTAGGGGTGTAACGGTTCACAAACATTTCGGTTCGGTACGTACCTCGGTTTTTAGGTCACGGTTCGGTACGTTTTCGGTACAGCAGAAAAAATTATCACAAAACATAACATATTTTTTTTAAATTATTATTAAACTGTTAATAATGTATTCACTCAAATAAATGCAAAATATAATAAAATAAACATTAAGGTGCAGCATTTCGATGAACTGAAATAATCTGTATTTGAACTTTACTGTACTAGTACCTAAGCAGCCAGTTTGACATTATGACTTGCTTGTAGGGTTGGGAACCGAGAACCGGTTCCGGTTCGGAACCGGTTCCAACATTTCGATTCCAACGGCATCATTTAGAAATGTGAATTTCGGTTCCGCTTTTCGATTCCTGAGGAAAAGTTTCTCGCCGCTCTCCGTAGCCTACTGCATGACTGCAGCGGGGCGGGAAATGTAGCGTTGTATCTACATTTCCTACAATGTAACCTGAGACCAGGGCCGGCCTGTCGCACTGGCATTATAAATGTTCGCCTCGGGCGCCAGATCTGTGGAGGCGCTGCGCTGACAGCTCTGGGAGAAAAAATAAATGTTTTGACCGTTGGTGCTCATCCTAATTTTCGGCCTTGATGTAACAACATTCATAATTAAGTAAATGTAACACCCTTTTCATCCCGGTTACACTTTTCATTTGCCCATACGTACGTATGTACGATGGGCGCTGCAAGTGATGAAAATGGGGGATGTTGGCTTATCTGGCAACCGCAGCTCACAGCCAAAGTGCGCGTGAGCGAGGGAGAAAGGGAGGGTGCACTGGAACCGGCGCTGTTGTTATTAGCATCTGGTGCTAGCTGTGCTAACGGAAGAAGAAGATATTTCTACAATGATGTGGAGGGAGAGTCCTCTCCAGTCAGACTGAGAGGCTGATAACTTCAGCTCAGTGAGGTAAAGGACTCTTTGAGTGTTTAGATAGTTCACTTTAGTCTAAGTTATCTCAGTGGGTCTCAAACGTTTTGATCACAATTTATGTAAACACATATTTCCAAGGCACTCTTTTATAATTATTGGGATAAAACAGGTTTGAAATCATTCCAATGTATACTATAGGACAGTAAACCAGAAATATCGTTTTAAACTGGAGAGATAAAAAAATATGCATAAATAAAATAGTAAAATAAGATATGAATGAACAACAAAAATAAAATGCGTTACATGTAGGCTATTTGTTATTTAATTATTAAAATGTAAACCGATCTTTTTCATATGGGTGTTTAGAGTTGTACTCCCTAGATCTAGTCTCTAGTAATTCTGCTTAAAGTGCACCAGATTGAAGCATTTTACTTCAAAATGTTCAAACATTTCTTCCCGGGATGTCTGAGAAGGCAGATATGCTTGTTTTTCTCAACAAGAACTGTTTTTAAAAGTTGGACTGTTGCACTGTTGTAGCTTCAGTGGTTCTCAGGTTAAAGTTACATAGCTGTGAATATTACTTTAAACTAACCTGTGTAAAAGTTTCTCGAATAAATGTAATTTTGTTGGTGGAAGAAGCATGTATCATTTTTTTACCCTGCCCCTCAAAGAATCGGAATCGAGAACCGTTAAGAACCGGAATCGAAAAGTAGAATCGGAATCGTGGAAATTCAAACGATACCCAACCCTACTTGCTTGTCATTGTATTTTCATGTTTTTTTAAAGAAAAATGTACTTGTCCACATTGCTTGCCGAAAGGGCAGATCTGCTGGCACTAATGTCTCCTGCTGTGGAGAACACCCTCTCCAGGGACAGAGGTAGTAGCAGATACAGCCAGGTAGCGCTTTGCTAACATGGCAACATAAGGATATTTGCCGTTTGTAATAGCTTTGGCTCGGTCTGAAGTTTTTGCGAGTGGTGGAGGCTTAAATGCTAGCGGGAGTTGGGTTTGCACTTCAGTCTTTTGGTACCGGTGATATTCACGTTCGAGTGATGCCTTTTCAAATGAGTGTGCAAGTTTGATGTATTGCCAGCCGCGTAACCAATGTTAGTTGAACAATGCCGACAAACAGCTTTGGTTCGGTCCACCTGTCTTGTCCGTCATCCTTGTACGTAACTGCGAAACCAAAATGTTCCCAAACCGGAGACTTCAATGATGCTGGAGGATTTTCGAGCTCAACTTTATCTGCGTTCGCCATTTCGACAGTTCCTCAAATTACTGACTACATTTGAACGCATCCCTCTGACCAGCTCGTCCAATGAAATGACTTGCTCGCTCTATGACGCGTTGATCACAATGGGTGCAAATTACTCTGAATGCTGCGACGCAGCACCGGAGATTACTTCCAAGAAGTTGTTCACGTTCTCAATTTTTTACGTTTAACGTTATATGCGTTCGGTACACTTCGGTACACACGTGTACCGAACCGAATAATTTCGGTACGGGTACGTGTACCGTTACACCCCTAATGGATACTGTTAGAAATTAAAATCAATGTTTTATGGCATAATGTACCTTAAACATACCGTCAGTTTAAATGCTATTTTATTCTGGAAAAACCCGGAAGTTCTCAATACCAAGCTTTTATTCTGAAAATCCGTCATGACGACATCCGGGACTACCGTCCATTAGTATCATTAAAGTGGCTATTGACGCCGTTAGCATGTATTACATATAAAGTTATGAAAGAGATAAGGAGGAGAAAAGGCATGTGGAAGTAAGCAATGAATGTAAAATGTCGAAATCCTCTGTTTAACGCGATATCGGACACAGGAGAACGAGGGGGGAAGTCCCCTGCGTCACTACAGCTCCCAGAGAGGAGGAGCGAACAGCCAGCAAGCGGGAGAGACGAATGCTTGGAAGGGCTCTTCTGCACGGCCATCACAGGGAGAGGAAGGCTGCAGCCTTTCTCTTCTGACTGAACAATATCCTGCTTGTAACATTACCGCGCTTTTTATTAATTAAAGTACCAATTTTGAACCTTCTCAGAGACTCAATTTAGTCTCCTTTTTAAGCTTCTTACCTGGACGCGAGAATAACGAATCCAGCATAACAATACTAAATGGTGAGATATCTGGATTCAGAGATGCTTTTTCTTTGCACAGCATGAAAGAAAGGCGAAATGAATGGGCTGTGATTTTAGTTTTTTTAAGCAGAGGTTGAGTTCAATAATTTGTACGACCCTCGGAGGATGTTGTAAAAAATAATAAAAACCCTTGATTTTTAACTTAACATCTCTGTCTCCTATTGATCTGAGTGTAATATAAAGAATAGCAGTTAATTGAAGCATTATAGCACAGGCCTTTGTCAGATGGTATATTACGCTGTTTTTTTCCTGCTTCGAATAGTTCTCTCTTTTTTCACCATACCTGTGTTTGCATCACTGTAACCAATGAGCACCTGCATGTGTATGAGAATGGCCCTGACTCCATGTCAGCCCAGATTTACAAACTCCTGGCAGGACAAGCTCGAGCTGAGTGAGGGACTGCAATATAAGAGGGAAAGAAAGAGAAACTTTAAAACTGTTCAATTGTTATGATGTGTAAAGACTGATATTGTTCTATAAATCGGCTGAAACTGTTAAGTCACGACGTGAAACGGTTAACAAAGAAAAAGGGAAACTCAAGCTGCTGCTACACTTTATTTTATTTATCTAAAATTAAGCACTTTTAAGATGCACATATTTTCAAAAGCTATTTTATTTATTTTCTCTATTTTATTTGTAAATGCAGACCGAGAGGAACATTACACATATCCACAGTATTTAAGTAATGTTAATTGACAATACAAATTGTTGTTTATGAATTGTACTTTCTTTATTTGATTGGCAGTCAGTTGTTGATTACATGCAGACGTTGATAAAGCTACAGGTCACTTCAATATATATCACACTAATTCATAAAGCAAGTTAGACATTTTGATGTTCCGGACCTTTGCATGGGGAGATGTTCTCTAACTGGACCTCGTTGAATTTTAGTTGAAGACCCCTGCCCTATTCTAATCCTGTTTTTGTGAATGATACAGTGGAAACCAGCTACAGGCTGGTTTATGGCCAGGCTTGGGGAGTAATTGATTACAGAAGAGGACACTTCCTAAATTATCCTAAATATCGTGGTTTCTTGTTTTACATATTACACTTAAAGAGCCTGTGACAGCATCCCAACAACTGTTGTGCAATGAAATATTGGGCTACTAGTCATCTCGAACCGTCAGTTTAAAAAAGAAAAAGCGACACCGTTCCGTTAAATATCAATAATTTCGAACATCGCGGGGAAATTCCTTCGACTCATTTTGAAGTTTTGGGGGAAGCCGGAAGTGACGTCAATGCGGGAACGCTTCACTGTGCGGCGAGAGAGCCAAACACGGACAAAGTGTGTTGTCATGCGTAGAAATGGGGAATTACTGAGTTTAGGCACGTTAATAACGTTTTAATGAAGTTGACTACAGTATATTCATATTCGTCAGTGCTTTCATGTCAATTCGGCAACATAAACATAAATGATCGTGGCGAAGATGATGATTATATTAGGAGTAAAAATCGGTAGTGAGAGCTGCTGAATTTCCTCCCGTAGGATGTGATATAAAAACAAATCGATTATTTTTGTGGTTGTAAACTCAAGTGGATGAAACTACATTTATTAGTGCTTTCATGTCAATTCGGCGGACATATGATACATTAAATGATCGTGAGGATGATGATTAAAAATCGTTTGTTTGAGCTGGTCTGCATTTCCTGATGAGAAAATAAACCGATGCTTTTTGTAGTTGTAGTACACCAACAACATGGATTAAACGTGTGTTTTTTTTACCACAATGTTGGGGCAATTAATGGATAAAATGCACGGATTATTATTATTATTCCCACTCCGATCGGGACACTAGGTCCACCGTTTCCCCGCAGCGAGGTTCCCCCGTTGACAGTTTACGTGGGCTGGGTGCAGTGGCGAACTGGTCATCGGGACGAATCCCGATGGGCCGGTACCGAAGTGGGCCGGTCGGATAAGTAACTAGCACATCCCCCATAGGCGGCGCGTGAGGCTCAGGTTTGAGAAGGCTAAATAACTTCTTTTACCTGACGCTGCCCGCCTCCGGCGTCTATAGAAAAGAGATCCACTCAGTGTGCGGAGTTTAAATCTCTCAAGTCATATTACAGGATAAAGAAAATACAGTTTAAACTGCCGTATGCAGAGAAGACGCCGACGTGTCGCACTTATCATTCATATTACATCATCAATCAGATCATCGATCATATAATATCATATCATTCCTTATCTGAGTCAGCTTCTCCAGCCTCATCTGGCCGTGCAACACTCACAGTGTCACAGACTGTATGCAGAAGTATTATTTAACACATTATGTTGACGAAACACTCGAGACAAATGTAATTAAAGTCAGATCCACTCGTGTCTTAGACGTGAACGCGCTCTCAGCTGGAGAGAGAAACCCTGGCTTGATTTACCGAGTTGATAACCAGCGTCGTAGGACCGCTTAGCGAGATCTCGTGTGTTAGTTTGTTGTTGTTAGTTTGTTTGTTACTCAAACATATCCAGGGTATGTTGAGCTGGCTTCGTAGTACAGGGCACAGGTGGTTTAGCAGCGCTAAGGTCAAAGACACAGACATTATACATTATATTTGTATTTTACCAGGATGCAGTGACACAAATATTTACATATTTACATTTACTATCTACAGCACCCGCCGCCCCTGACATCCCCCACTCCCCCCGTTGACAATTTACTAGCGGTACCGAAGTGGGCCGGTCGAGAGTCCCGGGATGATTTTTAGTTCCATTCCACCACTGGCTACATGACCGTATGATCGCCCATATTGACGCACCTCATTCCTAAACTTCTAACAGATACAACATAAACCGATCCTTCAGCCTCATGCTGTGTGCACCATCGTGTGTTTACATGCAGATTGCTGGGATCCTGGACGGTGCAGCTGGAGCGCTGTGCCCGCAATGACGTCACCCATCATTTGGCGGGACTTGAAGAATCCCAGAGAAGATCCAGAAAATGGTCAACATTGAAGGGCAGATTAATGGTTATCAAAGTAAAAATATCCAAAATCAGTTCAGTAACGGTTTTCAAGGGGACAATATTTACTCAAATTGATGGGTTTGGATGATGGGGGAAAACCGTGTCACGGGCTCTTTAAGTTAAAAACATCTAGTTGTACTTTATTTTTCTCTTGTATTTATTCACATTTCATTCAATATTAAGGTAATCCTTAATAGTTTTAATAATATTTTGATAGTGTGGTTTCCCTTTTCTATAGGTAACCAGTAAGTGTAACGGCATACATTTTAAAGAAACCCTCCCAACCCTGTATATGTCAGTCAATGATGAACTGCTGCATGATAATGGATCAGATACAGTACCATGTAAAATAGAAATTATGCTAGAGAGAATGATTCATTTGACATTTTGACAGCAAGGCACTGCAGTTTTCTATTAGGGATCAGAATAAATTGATAGTAAGCTAAAGTGGCTGCATTTGCATACTATTTCATACATGAATTATATTCAGGGACATTAACTGTTTCAAACAATTGGCTTTAGATACAGTATGAGGCACCACTTGTCATATATATTGTCTGATTATGTTAAGATAGGCAACCAGAGGTGTTTTGATCCGCTATTGTTCAAAGCCTTGTTTAGTTCTATTGAGGTAACTATGAAACATGCAATATACCTAGAATATCTACATGGTATGATACATAAGTTACTTATTTTGTTCAGAAGTTTTTCTTCTTTATATACAAATCCGTTTTGAAGATTTTTATTTTTAACTGTATGTGTGAAAGGCTGGAACTGCTTCCTTGCGACCAAACTGTGGATAAGGGTTTGATGATGGATGGATGGAGGATGAAGCAAGTTGGCCAATGGCAGGCTTATGCACAGTAAACAACCTGTAAAAAAAAAGGTTAACCTGCATATAAACAAATTCCTTTAACTGTATATACTATATGCTGTTCCAAACGTTTCCTTCAAAAGTTGTGTGATTAAAAACAATATATGAAAAATGAAGTTCATTGCTCCCTCAAGCCCTGAGCAGTAGATTCAATTTTTCCTATGAATGCAGAATGCAACTTCTATAAATCTGATTGCAAGGACCCAAATGACACTTTTGTTTAATTTAATGTACCGTGAGGTAGAATGTGTCTGAAATCAGCACCCTGCAGCTGGGGCTATTCAGCAGTCTGATCAATACTCTTAAATACACGATATAGACAAACTTGAGACACTCCTCTTAATCATTGAATTCAGGTGTTTCATTCAGTCCCATTGCCACAGGTGTATACAATCAAGCACCTAGCCATGCAGTCTGCCTTTACACACATGTGAAAGAATGGGTCGCTTTAAAGAGCTCCGGATGCCACCGTTGCAACAAGTCAGTTTGTGAAATGTCTTCTCTCCTAGATATTCCACGATCAACTGTAACTGCAAAGTGGAAATGTTTAGGAACCACAGCAACTCAGCCAGGACGTGGCAGACCACGTAAAGTTACAGAGCGGGGTCGCCGAGTGCCGAGGTTACTTAGCAACACTTAGGAAAGTGGCCAACGCTCTGCTGACTCAATAACTGCAGAGTTCCAAACCAGCTCTGGCATTAATATCAGACCAAAGCTGTGCGCCGGGAGCTTCATGGGCTGAGCATCTGCATCAAGCCTTACATCACCGAGCACAATGCCAAGTGTTGGATGGTTGGGTTTAAAGAACGCCGCCACTGGACTCTGGAGCAGAGGAAACGTGTTCTGTGGAGTGACCAATCACACTTCTCTATCTGGCAGTCTGATGGACCAGTCTGGGTTTGGTGAATGCCAGGAGAACGTTTCCTTGTTTTACTGGGGTTGGCCTAGGGTCAGTGTATGTTTTGGTCATTGTATTTTCTTTTCACAAAAGGATATTAAAAAAACAAACGAATGGATATTTAATTTTCGTTTTAAAATTGAAAAACCAAAATTGAAATACAAGGCGTTTTTCTTCATCATGGTCAATAAGGGATTTACTAAACTTAAAAAACGGGATGATTTTCATTTTCTACTTCTCAAAACAAAAAATAAAATCACTAGAAAACAGAAACAAAAAAAACTACAGTTTTTTTCATATTCTGCTACCGGAAGTTACCTTACAAAATAAGAGCGCAGACGAAACTCACGGAAGTGATTTCAAAACAAAAGCACTCGTTGGCTAAAATCACTACATTATCCTGCTGAAGGAATGGCGATTATTATAAACAAGGGGAATTTAGCGATCACAACGAAAACAGCCAAGACACACTTTGAGCCCAGAAAACGAATGTTATTAAGGGCTGTAAATATAATAAGCCTCTGTCTAAAATGGACAACATTGTTCGGAGATTTAAACTTCTGCACTGCGGTCACTCAGCCGTCTCAAGTTTGTTTTTCAAATCAGCTGCTCTTCATTTTTTTCCTGCTATATTCAATGAGTGATACAAATATTTTTTACCACAAGTTCTTAAGAAAACTAACACTGTTGGACTCGGTACTAGTTTGACTTCTACCAGAAATAAAATGAAGTACTTTTACTGTGTACTTTGTGAGTAATCCTCTGTCAGAGTCCCCTCCATAGTAGGCTACATAATGCATGTTTTTCTGCTATCTTTGATGAATGATAAAAATAAAATGTTACCATTAGTTCTCAATGCAATTGATACTGTTTGACTTTGTATTAGTTAGCCTACTACTTACGATACATTGAAGTACTTTCTAGTTTTCCAGTAATCCTCTGCCAAAGTCCCCTCTGAGTACAAGAATGCATGTTTCTCTGCTATTTTGAATAAGCGTTAAAACACCTTTCTTCATGAGACTTATATTGTTGGACAGAGTACTTTAAGAGGATGGTAGACATGATATCAGCAATACTTCCAGTCAGTACTCCAGCAGCAGCATTGTACACCTTGGAAAGTCTTTAGAGTCTGACCTGGATAGCTGGTCTATCCTTCAGCACACTGACACACCCTGTCACTCTTGTTGGCCTCTTATGAAGCTGCTGTCTTTTAAAATATGATTATTTCTCTGCTCCAGTTCATTCCTCTCAGATTCTTCCATCAGTCCCAGTCATTGCATGTCAGTCAATAGAGCTTCGAAAAATGTGTCCAATTCAACAAAATGTTTTGTTGTGAGCGAAGGCCAGAGCTAAATTATAGATTGTTTCATTGTGTAATTACAAGGTGAGAAAATAAATCCACATCCTCCTATGAAATGTATTTTATTTCCTTTTCCATGTTCAGGGTTCTTACACCTTTTCCAAAGTCAAATTCAAGCACTTTTCAAGCATTTTCAAGGTGCATTTTCCAGCTTTTCAAGCATCTTACAGCTGTTGTAAATTACATATTTATATACACATACTCAAATGATTATTTCCCTACCTCACATTAAATCAGATGTTCTTTATGCTATAAACAACCACGTGTGTTTCGTGATAGCATTCTACACGAGGATGAAAAATTAAAGAAAAGAAAACTAAGTTTAATATTTCCAAAATTAGTGATCTGTACGTAGACTAGGCCTCCCATATAACCTGTCTGAGCCAATATAAAACAATCAGCCAAATAACTTTTCAATACATTATTGATTACTATAGTCAGAGGTAAATGGTGTACTTTCCCTCCACACTACATGTATTTAATCCCTTTAGTTACTCTACAGATCTGGATGAATGATGTGAAATATAATCAAGTGTTAAATCAGACTTTAGTTCCACCTGGAGTGAATCCACCAGCTACCCTGCAGTCTACAAAGTACTTCAGACTAGCTGCACCTTCACCAGCTTTGACAACACTTTCATGATCAATCATTATAAAACATATCAGATATATTATTCTGAAATGGACCAAACTGCACAACGACTACTTTTACTGTCTTTCACTATATTTTGATGAGAATACTTTTCTACTTTTACTTGAGGAACATTTTGAATGCAGGACTTTTACTGTGACAGAGTATTCCTACACTCTGGTACTTCTACTTTACTCAAGTACAAGATCTGAGTACTTGTACTTTTACTCAAGTACAATATCTGAGTACTTATTCCACCTCTGGTAGTGTATTAGTCTGAATTGTAGCCACAAAATCACGCAGAGCTGCATAAAAATAGCCTCACAATGGTAACAAGTGGAAAATAATATCTACAAATGTGTCCAATGATTTTAGGTAATGTTGACTACTCAAGACACCTGACTTAGACATCTTCAAAGGAAGACTGTGTTCATGTGTTCATACATGGGATTAAAGCAACACGTAGTTTTACTTGTATAATACTTCAATTTTATATAAAAGACCGTTTGTTTTCATGTTTTCAAATAAACAAAGCAAATTCAGATGATAAATACAACTTTGAAGCTTCGGCAAAATTACAAGCAGAGAACGGACTAATGCAACGTCACAGCAAGCATAACCGCAGCCGGTGTTTCTTGTGAGTGTTTCCCCGGTGCACGAACGCAAAAATACACACACACACACACACACACTCGCGAGCTTCCCCCAGACCAGTAATACAAACGAAAATGTGTCTTCGGGTCAATGTGACTGATTTCGATAGAGCAAGTCACATTTGGTTTAGGCACGAAACATACTACCAGTAGAAATACATTGCTTTCAAAATCGCTCTGTGTCGAATCAATAGATTACATTTCATGACTATAACACGAAATGCCGTTAGAGCTTCATCCTCTGAACACCACAGGATGGCGTCTGTAACGCACATATTAACATAGGTACGCTCCTCTGAAATGATTGTCCCCTGCAATTATTATTATCCCTCAATCGAGTTCGCTATTCAGCTCGCTAACGTTAGCTTAAACAAACGTAACATGCAACGTTAGCCTAATCTAAAATGCTCTTCTACGGCGTACCTTTCATGGCTCGTCAGCGCAGACTCTCGCATCGTTATGTTGCACACTTTGCAGAAGGCTACTCGTGGGCTTGACCCTAGTCTTAGCCATGGCTTGTATTTGTCTTCTGCTAGCCAACGCTCGTTGAAACGGCAACCTCCTGGCACACAGTCATCTATCACTCATCAGAATGCCCAGGTCACAGTAACACAAACACTTGCAGGTCGCGCGCATAGCGCGGGAAGGCCGCAGCGGAGCTGTTTTATGTAGAAGCGAAGCAATGCTTTTCTTTTAATCTAAAAAGCGAACTATTCAGTCAGACAGCAATTTATTGTAAAAGTAAAGCATTTACATTTTCAAGCACCATTTCCAAAATTCAAGCACTTTCCCAACCTTGAAAACACCACGTCAAATTTCAAGCATTTTCAAGGATTTCAAGCACCCGTACGAACCCTGCATGTTATATTTATACTTACTTGTATAACATTTGCATGTTGAACTACATGCTGATATATCTTCCCCAGCCTCAAGGAAATACATTAAAATAAATGGATTCATAATTAAAATTGATTAAAATGTATACCTTAAAGGTCCCATGTCATGCTTTTCTGGTTATTACCCGTCCCCTTGTGTGTTATGAAGGTTTTTCTGCATGTAAACGGTCTGCAGAGTCAAAACCCCTGAAAGTACACCCTGTAGCGAGTAAAACTCTAACACAGAAAATACCTCCCCAAAACGTCTCGTTGGAGATTTCTCATTTTCCATTGTTTTCTTCCTGGGTATCGCTACGTAGGGATACCCAGGCCACACCCAGAGCTATGGCCACACCCTCTGCCAGCCTTTCACGAAACAAAGCTTCCCAAACCTTTTAGCGATTCATGTCGGATATGTACAGCGTAGGGCACTGAAGGACGATGTTGTTCCTACTTTGTTTGGACCAGCGGGAGATTCGGGTACACAACCTGTAAGTATTCATTGTTTGTGTATTTATGATGTTTAAAACAAACAAGGTATTGTTGAGATCTTCATAGTATGTTGAATACTTAAAACGAAAGTTAATTATAATCAATTATATTCTTGTATAACTCACAATGAAAATGTTTCATATGTTTTTCTGTATTTACAGTATAAACCAAGTGGTTTGTTAAGTTCAGTGTGTAAGGCCTATAATCATTTATGGGTGTCACTGATAAGGGAGAAGGCAGTTTCTTCCCTCTCCTCTCACAGCAGTACACAGGGAGGGGGGCTCCGGACTTAAGGAGAAAAGCACTGAGGCCCCAAAAAGGTGACAAAAATGTCATAGCCGAGAATAATATTTTGCAAGTCCTGCAGGGGTCATGTCCTTTTTACACAAACATGGGAAGGTGTGTCTTATTAGACCCTCCAGAAAAACGCGATTTTGCGATCGCAGAATTTACCACATAATCAGAAAAATGGCGCAGATTTTTAAAAGGCAGCATATTTATCAAAAGGCTGCATAATCCCCGCATTTTTCCACACAAAGTTGAAAAAAAGTGACCTCGTCTTGAAGAGTAGTGATGATGACGTAACGTCATCAGCCCGCGCATCACAGAAGGCAAACACCGTTGTGTGAAAGTGTGGAATTCAAACACCAAGATGAACAAATCGAATCCATCACATTTACCCACGAACATTTCTGCTAAAGACCGAGCAAAGCAGTACCCCGATGTCTTGCACAAAAGTGGGGGGAAACTGTTCTGCACCCCGTGTGTTGGAGTATAAAAGGAAATCAACTGTGAAGACCCACTTCGATTCGCTCAAACATTCGAAAATGCTTTCTGCTGCTGCGGACAAGAAAGCCAAACAGCTCACGTTCACCGAGGCATCGACCTCCAAAACCCTTTCGAGGGCTACAAGAAACGAGGTGAGAAGCCTACAAGATTGAAGCTGGTCAGATAACGAACGAGTAAATGAAAACAGAATGAGGCGGAGAAGTGTGTGCGATTAAAATAGCCCAATTGCTTTTACAATAAATAAACATTGAATGTGTTTAATTGAATAGTAAAGGGGTTTAACTTTTATTTATTTGTTCTGTCTTTGTATACATGTTTGTATAGGTACGTGCATGTGTACATGTGTGTGGGTGGGTATATATGTGAGTATATGGGTACATGTATTACTGTTACTATTCTTTATTCCCTTATCTATTAATTTTCTTTTAATATTATCTTCTACTAGGGGTGTAACGGTTCACAGAAGTCACGGTTCGGTTCGTAGCTCGGTTTGGGGGTCACGGTTCGGTACAACAAGAAAAAGCAAAAAAAAGTCCCAAATGCATAATTCCAGGTTTGTTATTTATTTTTGAACAGTAGCGCAAGTTTCAGTTTAAAAATAAGGAACTCTGACATTTTTAATAATTAACTGTATTAAACAGTTAAAAACAAACCACAAACAGTACCACACACTCACAGAATCTTGGCCATATTATCTATACTGATTTCAAACAAAAAGGTTTCATCAAGCTGTAAAACTAAAAAGAATGTCTTGAAAATATTACATCATAAATAATAACAAAGTGTTTCAAGAGCGCATAGTTGTTGAACAACATATGCCAAAAGCTTCCGTTATTTATGTTGGTCTCTCGGCTCTCATGTCTATTGGCTTCTTAAAAGCAGCGGGGATCAGCTGTTGAACTGCTGCTGTCTTTTGCCAGGCTCCGGTGATTGGCAAATCTGGGTGATGCCTTCTGATGTGATTTAGCATGTTTGGCGTGTGTTTCTATTAGCATACCGCACCGCTGTCTAACAACGCCGACACACCGTCCTCGTCCGATCCACCACTCGCACACTTCATCGTTATTGTAGTCCACAGGGAACCCGAAATGTTACCACACAGCTGATTTAAAAGAAGCAGGTGGGTTCTAGCTCCTGTGCTCCTTTGTTCGTTTTGTTGTGTTTTCTTCTTGTTCTTCATTTGTTGTTTAAGGGCGGCTGGCAAACAGCTTTTAGGCGCAATACCGCCCCCTGGATTATAAATAGTGTAATGGATACTGCCCTGAATGACAGACTTTTTTCCCACTCGTAAAAAAAGGCGTATTCGTCGTGTGACTGCATGTACCGAACCGTGACGGTACATTAATTTACTTTTACCTATACATGTATCTACTTATTTAGTTAGTTATTTAATTTACTAGCTAGGACCAAGAGGGGGGGAAAGGGGGAACAATCAATAAATATTGACTGTATAAATGTAAACTCATTGTGCCTGACTCAATAAAAAGAAAAAATAGGGTTAACGTTAGTGGCAGGTTGTGTGTGAGAGAGAATAAATAAGACATCCCAATATTTAAAAAAAAATCTATTCTTTTTTTGGTAGATTTGTGAGGCCTGGGTCGCCACCTGCACTGCTGTCAACATTCCACTGTCTAAGAGCGACCATCCTGCAATGAGGGAATTCCTGAATGAAAAAGTAATCAATGGCGGAGCCATTCCAGGATTTCACCAGCTTCAAGAGAAATACTTGGGAGCAGTATATGAGAAGGAAAAAGAAGAGTTGAAGACTCTTCTTGCAGGAAAACCTGTTGCTGTGATATTTAATGAGACTCCAGAGGTAGAGGGGAGATGTGTGCTGAACATCCTGCTTGCACCACTCAAGAAGGATCATTCTGGTCGGATCTTGGCCTACCTTGCCGACACCGTGTTCCTTGAGCAGTGCAATCATTCCACTGTATCTGTGGCTGTCGTGAAGTGCCTACAAGAATACAGCATTCAAAATGAGGATGTGATTGTGTTTGACACAGATAATGCAGCCTCCATGAAGAAGGCATTCAAATCTGCTCTGCAGGCGCTGTACCCCAACTCACTGCACATCACGTGCATGGCACACATAATGAACCTCATCAGTAATGCCTTCCGCAAACCTTTTGTTCAGTTGAACAGCTTCATGATGAGTTTCTCCCAGATGTTCTTCAATGCTGGATCACGCAAGAGAAGATATCTCTGCTTCATGACAAACAAGCTGCCAACAAAAAAGGTGACCATGCCTCCAAACCCCTGTGCAACACGGTGGAACTCCTGGTTCTTTGCAGTACAATACCACAGAGAGTACTTTGGACTGAAGGAGTTAATCGAGATGGAAACACAGGTAAATAAATGTCTAACTTCACATTACAGTAATTATCACTTTCTTTACCAATTAGGCCCCTTACACCCACACACACAAACATGAATGTGTTAATTATATCAACGTAACATTTAAGACTTACTGTATGTTTGACCTTACTTTCTTTCTCTTTGTGATTTTCATTCACAGGTGTGTGGCAGAAGTGTGCCACAGTCTGTGGAGAGACTCCAGGACATGCTTCAAGACCCAAACCTGACTCAGTCCCTGAATGTGCAGATCAATATCATGGCTGACAAGTGCAAACACATCCTCAATCTACTAGACATCTTCGAGAGCAGACGCCCAGTGACCACAAAGATCTTCCATTATCTGGAGGATCTGCAGGTAGTCTTTGCTGCCAATAAAGAGATGCAGTATGAGGTATGTGACGAATACTTCAAGGAGTTTGACCTGCCACGCCGCACGAAGACCGAGATCCTCTGCACAGTTGGCGAGGCATACGTCAATGCTGAAGAAAAGCTCACCAAGTACATGTCAGATGGGCAGCCAGCCATAGAGTTTCTCCAGGAGGTCAGGGTGTTTGATCCACGTCACATCACATTCCTAGATGACTCTGTAGAAAGCTGGAAAGGCCATTCCAGGTTTCACTGACGTGCCAAGACATGAATTTGATTCTTATTTCACAGCCCTGGGTCCAGCAGCACTCAGAGCTGCACTGTCTGGCGTGGTGGATTTGGATGTGTTCTGGGATGGCGTACAGGAGAGACTTCCTGTACTGTCTTCCTTGGCCCACCGATACAAATATGCTACTGTCTCCAACTCAGCCGATGCTGAACGAAGCAACAGCATCTACAAGCTGGTGTTGTCCAGCCGAAGGAGATCAACTACCAACCAAAACCTCAAAGCCTTGGTCTTCTTATGCCATAACCAACGGATCCTCAGTGGAGCGTTTGAGAGGGAGAAGGGAAAAGTGATAGAGGGGGAGGAGTGGGAGGACATGGATATTGAGGGAGAGGGGATGGAGGATGATGAATGATTGGACAGTGACACAGACTATGCAGTCGTTTTCAAACACAGTGGACTCTCATTTAATGCAGGAATTAATACAACTTGAGAGTTGTAAGATTGCTCTTGAAAAAATGTTGGTAACCTTTGTTCATTTTTCATACACGAGTTGTAAGATTGCACTTTTTCTTGTGTGTTATTCTAAAAAACATTACAGTTGTAAGATATTGCACTGTTTTTGAACACATAGCTTAACTTTACTACAACCTCACAGTTGAGTTGTGAGAGATTATTGCACTTTGTTTTGTTATTGCATAGCAATACAGTATTGTGTTACCTAAGTTTTACAGAACCGTTCAATGGTCAAGTAGATTTGCCTCATTGAGAGATATGTTATTTTCAAAATCCTGTGATTTTGGCGAGTTGATGTTGAACAGTTACTCAGTTTCTGTCTTTCTCTTTGAAAATATTATTGTAGCATAACAGATGGTCTGTTCTACCTCACTTTTATAAAACAGGAAGCATTTATTGAATTAAAATGTTGTGACTCAGGAATGTTTAAGCCATGCTTAAGTTGAGAAAATAATAAAGAACTAAAACATTACCAGCACTTTCTGTGATGTAGCTTGCTTCTATTATGCTTGTTTATCATAGGAACTCTTTAAAAGTGCTGCCTTTCATTCAGTAGTAGCCTGCCCCTGCGAAACGTAACCATGGTCACCATGGTATTCCATTGCCAACCATGGTAATACCATGGTTGACCACAAAATACCATGATGGTCACAGTACCATGGGGAAGAAACCATGGTCAACCATGGTCAGCCTACCATGGTCACAATGTCATCTCCAGAAACCATGGTCAGCCATTTGAATATTTGAACCATGGCCTCAAGAAACCATGGTCTACAATCATTCTAATGAGGCTCATGCAGGCACCGTCACCTGATGAATGTATATAAAATAGTCTTTACATGTTCACCAACTGTTTAATGAGCATTTAATGAGTGTGTGTGCAACTATAGAGTGACAGTGTACTGTAGATGAAATTTAAGTGCAATTAACATGATCTATACAAATATTTTAAAATTAAATGCTTGAAACTATTGAAAAGCTTGTATTAATTTATATTATTTCCAGTCTGGTGGACCATGGTTTATTGTGACCATGGTAGACCATGGTTTATATCAGTGCTCTACCATGGTTGACTGTGGTGCCATATCCCAACCATGGTTATACCATGGTTAAATGAACCATGTTCTACCATGGTAGACCATGGTCTACCCCGCATGTTTAATCGCATAATCAAGGATTTTAGCCCGCATAATTAAGGATTTTTGCCCGCGTTTTTCTGGAGGGTCTATCTTATGCCATAGCCAATAGAATATGTCTGGTCATGTCGTCCTGTACATTAGAGGCCATGCCCAGTTTCCACAAATATGGATATGGAGGAGGTGTCTTAGGTTTTTCTATCCTGTTTTCGAGCAAAAAGACGGGGAGGAACTTTCTTTTTGGGAGAGAGCGAGAGAGGGGGAGGGGGTTCCCCTGGTATACTCTCTTTCGGTAAGCTCTGTCCCTCAGAGCTGGGTTTATAGCTCTCGGTAAGGTTCTCTCAGACTTGGTAAATATCTCTCAAATTTCTTGGTTGAATGCTGAGTGGAATGAATTAATGTTGTTCCCGCCATCTATGTCGAAAAAATGTGTATGAATATTAGGCCCGCCACCTGTGAGGAATCTTCCTCTGAATTCATGCGGATAGGAATGGGTTTTTGAATGTTATTCCCGCCGTCTGTGTCGGAAAAAAGGTATGAAATTGATGTGAATTGATTGCATGATCACAGCATGATAGATTTAGTATGATTTATAATGTTGTAAAGAGTAAAGGTAAAAACCCTGTATTAGTTTGGACCTATTTTCTTCAAATAAACTGATCCAACCTTTTGGATTGGGACAACTTAAAAGATATCTGTGCTCTCCTCTCCTGCTTCAAAGGTAAGATTGCACCCTGCCACACTCACACTTAGGTAGGGCCACACCTCATTTACTGATATCAAAATCCTTCGGGATTGCTTAAACAGATTTAAGAGAGTTGTCTGAATTGAAACAGCAGATAATTGAACCTGGTTCTTCGGGGAGTTAATAGAGGTGATATCTTGCTGACGTTAGTGGATCTGAGCCAAGCAATAAACTTACATATACTCAATAACTTCGGTTAGGTCAATTAGTAGGTCTGACTAATTTCCCGGAATAAATGATCAGCCCCTACCGCAGGGGTGGCCAACCCGCGGCTCTCGAGCCGCATGCGGCTCTTTGCCTAGTTTCATGCGGCTCTTCAGTTCATATCGAATTTTATATGTGTGAGTTTGGGGGAGAGACACTGACTCCTGACTAGTGTTGCACGGTGTACCGATACTTGAAAGGTATACCCAGGGGCGCCGCCAGGGGTTTTGGGCCCCATGAAAATATATCACATTGGGCCTCACCACCAGGCACAGGCCACTTTGTTTATAACCTCGAGGGCCGTACCAAATGGTCTAGCGGTCCGTATACGGCCCGGGGGCCGGAGGTTCCCCACCCCTGCTTTTAATATAATAACATTAGTATTAATATCATAACCAAAATGTTGGTGATTAACATTTTGTTTACAGACTGATCACTCAATGCTTCAAATTGTCCATCATCCTAAATAGACTAAAAGCAGTTTTTTGTTTTATATAGATCATTGGCTGTGTGGGAAAATACTGTGTTTGAAATGTATAATTTAAATTAGATAGATTAGTTCGCTTTTTGTTATATATATATATAGTCCCTCTCTCTTGTCTTTCTCTCCTTTCTCTTCTTTTCTTAGAGCCTGACTTTGTTGGTCGTTGAAACACGGTACAACACACGTATGTAGGCTAAGTACTAGCATCTCTCCTCACATGCTTTCACTCTCTGCAAGTGCCGGTCGCACCTCGTTTGGAGGCAGGACCAAACCATTACACGTAAATAGAAGGGGGTGTACAGAGGCTTTGGGTAATTAACTTTTGGAGGAAAATAAGTTAAATGAATCGTAAGTTTAGTGAGTAATTTATCAATATAACGTTCTATTAATGTTAATTATTGAGGATTGATGAAAGGTTACTTACATTTTTTTTCTTAATGTTCTGAACATTTTGGGGCCCCTGTCAGTCACGGGCCCTTAGAATCGTCCTAACTTTTCACCCCCTTACTCTGCCGTTAAAAACGTTACGATTCCTCCGTTTCATTAGTATCGGTACTTTAAGAATGACGGGGGAAAGTACTCCGGTGAGAAAGCGCCGTTTTCAATCAATCAATCAATGTTTATTTATATAGCCCAATATCACAAATGTTACATTTGTCTCAGTGGTCTTCACAGTGTGTACAGAATATCAGTATGACAATACGACACCCTCTGTCCTTAGACCCTCACATCGTACAAGGAAAAACTTCCGGAGAAAACCCACAGTTTAAAGGGAAAAATGGGAGAAACCTCAGGGAGAGCAACAGAGGAGGGATCCCTCTCCCAGGACGGACAGACGTGCAATAGATGCCGTGTGTAAATTGAAAAGATAATACATTTGCAACATAGGTAGTCCAAATGCCGTTTTAATAAGAGCCGTGTGTGTTCAGCGCTCTGCTTGCCCTGCACTGCAGCCGTGCCTGCAGTCCCTCCCTCTCAAGCACGCTCTAACGGAGCGTCCACACTACAGCTCCAAAAATAGCTTGGAGCTGGGCGTGTCTGGAGCTTGGGGATTTTATTCAAGCAACACGGCCAACAACCAATCACCAATCACATGAATCTCCCGCCCCCAACATACAAAGCAAAAACCCCCGGGGATTGTATGGGAGCAATATATATATAAACTCCCCAAACAGGCGAAAACCTACCAGTTTCCCCCACTGTCTCTGCCACCTCCCTCCATGTCTGGTTCCTCCGGTTTGTATCCCGGTAGGTGAAGAGGGTCTGGTCATACAAAACCGGGTGATTCGCTACGGCGATAGTTAGTTTCTCCTCCGACTTTTTTTGAAATATAGAAATGAACGGCGGGATATCTCTCCCAGCTTAGACGCGGTTTGATTGGCTACAGCTTCAGCTGTCAGATTTTGGGAAACGGGATTTGATTGGCTGGCGCTGGCTACTCCGGCGTCCAGAAGTTGAACAATGTTCAACTTCTGGTCGCCTGGGACGCCTCGCTCTGCTACCCACAATTCAGTTCGGCGAATAATACCTGAGATGCAGTGAACCAATCGTTGATTAAACACTATCCAGTGTTTCCCCTAGCATTGTCTTGGAGGGGCGCTGCGCCCCGCCAACGGAGCCCCGCGCCCCCCCCTGAAATTCAAGGTGTTTAAAAAAATAATATATATATATTATTTTATTTTTTTAAATATATATGTAGCACTAAATTGAAAATAATCTATGACTACTGTCACTTTTCACATTGAACATGTGCTCTTTTATTAAATAAACTAAACACTTTCATTTTAAGTTGTGAGTGTTGTTGACCCTAAGAAACACTGATGCATTAATCAATAACAATAATCCACAGCTCCTCTCTCTGCTCCAGAGGATTTAAAAAATATATATCCCAATGCCACAAAAATGCATCAGTGACGTAACGCAACTACCTTTTGCGGTAACTAATAACGTTACTAGTTACCTATACCCATTCAGTAACGCCGTTATAGTTACTGTGATTTAAATGGGTGCGTTACTGCATTAGATTATGTCCAACATACAGCGAGGTGTAACATTTCAGGGTAAGCCAATCAGATGCAGAGTTGGGCGGGTCTTGCCTTATGGGGAAAATACACAGACACACATACACGGCAACGCCCACCACACACACACACACACACACACACACACACACACACACACACACACACACACACACACACACACACACACACACACACACACACACACACACACACACACACACACACACACACACACACACACACACACACACACACACACACACACACTACTGTATGGCAGATGCAAGTATCAGCGAGAGCAGCTGCGCATTTACAACTTGGAAATATAACCACTATTTTGAATTTGTGGGGAAAAAGGACGCAAAAAATATTACGGTCAAATGTAAACTGTGTGCAGGACAGAAAGCATTGTCCACATTGAATAACAGCAATGCCACTCTCCTGAAGCATCTAACTAATGTACAGTGGGGAGTTGTCTTTTCTCTTACGGTGCCACAGAACAACACAAACTTGAATTTGTATTATTAAAGTAACTTGTTACTAGTTACTTTAATAATTTAGTAACTAATAAAGTAACTAGTTACTTTTTTGAGAGCAGTAACTATAACTATTACTAGTTCCTTTTTAAAAGTAACTTGCCCAACACTGACCACGACTGTTTAAATGGGTAAACGTTTTTCGGACTACTACGTTGAAATGCTCTCCGCAGACCCATGCTCACAGCGTTATAAACCTTTTTCTTACTCAATATCAAGCCACACTTATTGTTTTTACTTCGGCTGTGAGTGTTTGTGTGTGCTCACTCAGGATGAGTTTAATTTGTTCTAGCTGTATCGCCAAGCCTGTCTGCTCCTCCAGCAGTGTCTGTGTACAGTATGTGCGAGCAGTGCTAACTGGGCTAACTAAGTTGCTAGCGTTTCCATATATCAACTCCAATGTTAGCAGATGGCCTTACATGTATCTCATAGCTGGAGAATGTCTGCAATCACACACAACATACTCAGACAGTATACTCCGGGTGAATGACCGAATGTAGCAGACTACCCGTATAAGATTACAATTGTAAACATGTTCTTGCTAGCCTAGACTAGTTGTTGTTCATAGTAGATTGGCATATTACACTGAACAACTAGCAAACGTAGGTTAGCATATTAGCTGGCAAGCTAACTGTGTTGATTAGATAGATAGATTAGATTGATACACACTCCTACCACAACTACTAATAACGAATCTAAAACAACTAAGTTTCTCTAATATTTTGTGATTTGCATTTGATTTTGTCCAGCCAGATCAGGAAACTCCTGGCGTATCCGGTGGACAACACACACGCGGGATGACCACTCTGATGCCTCATGCTAAAAAGCCCCGGCAGCTACAAAGCTGCGATAGGCAAGATGCCGAAAACGCCTATAAGGGGAGGAATGGATGATATACAGTATATTTACACGTGTTCATTTTGTACATTTCTAAAAATAAGTTTGATGGACATACTTTACTTAATAGCCCTTCTTCCCTGAATTATTTGCTCCTATAACATATCATTCATATATAGCAAACCATGATTTGATTTTTCATCAAACAGTAGTATTTTATTACAGGTACAAATAACTCACTCTTCTATAACAACAGTTGTAGGTACAGTTGGCGTATAAAATATACGGCTGTACCGACGCCTGATGTTCCACTCAGAGCGAGCCGAAAAAAGCACTGTTAGACATGGGCGGAGCCTCTCTGGTGGTTGACTAATCAGAACAGAGTGGCCGAGCTGACCAATCAGAGCACACTGGGCTCACAGGGAGAGGGGGGGGCAGGAGCTCCAACGAGCCGTTTAGGACAGAGGGTGAATACCGGTGAATACACATACTTTACAGAGATGCTGTATGCGAAACCAATGTGAGTTTGGAAAATTGTACAGTATAAATCTATGGATGGATTGATGGAAATGGCCATGACATGGGACCTTTAAGAATGTTGTGTGCAAACATTTCAAATGTAACAACAATAGGTTCCTCGCACTTCGTTCTAGCACGCCATTGGGTCCTAGCACTACGTACCCGGGCCCTAAATATAAAATGAAAAAAAAGTTTACTTTTGAAATGATTTTTCACAAAAAACTTTCTAAGTTATTAAAAAAGGTTTAGTCAATATACGTTTTTCTGCCTAAAATAGTTTAAATTGAATGTAAACTATATGAAACACCACATGCATGGCAATTAACCTGTTAAAGTAAATTCAGATTGAACATAGTAAAAAAAAATGTAATTATAGTGTCCATCCAATTACTTATAGAGTGGCGAAGTCACGCCCATCTACTTCCGGTCCATGGGACCTTATTTCGGAAAAATTATGTATTGCAGTCAATGGAGAGAGAAAACTTATTTTTGTATTGTGCCACGAATTACACATATGATGTTTGTCAATCTTTAAAAATAATTTCCATGTCAAAAAAGTCACAGTTTGTCGTAAAACTGTTGAAATCTCACACACACTTTTGATGTATAGGATCAAGCAATTTTTAGATCAACAAAAATCATAAACAAAATAGATAAACGAAAAACAAACAGGCCTTTTCTCACGGTTGCTGGGGCATTTCACCTTTTAGTCCCTCCCTAGTTACGGCACACTCACATACACACCTTTGATGTATTTGATCAATCAATTGTCAAGTCAAAAACAAACAGGCCTTTTCTCACGGTTGCTGGGTCATTTCACATTTTATTCTGAGAGAGACAGGCAGCAAAATGAGGAGACAGAAACAGTTGACTGTGGAGGAGGTTCATGAGCTAATCTTTAACCGTGTTATGGAGGAAAAATCAACCGATGAGGAGGATTCAGGGTCAGAAGAGGAGGAAACTCATGAAGAGGTGATCGATGTCAGTTACAGACCAAATTCTTCCTCTGAAGAAGCCCCCACATCGCCCGCTTCTGAAATGGAAGAAGGTTTTGAAATGGAGGAAAATGAATATGAAGAGGTAGAATCAGAAATGGAAGAAGTGTCAGAAGTGGAGGACCGCACTTATTTTGAGGAAGTGGAAGAATCCACTGATGAGGAAGAATCTGAGGAAGAGGACCCAGCTGAGATGGAAGAATATTTCCAATCTAAGGATGAACAAATTATCTGGTCTTCCATCCCTCCCTGTGACGGACGTCGCATGGTAACAGCAGAGAAAGCAGAGAGAGAGACAAGCCGCCAGGGTCCAACCCTGTATGCAAGGTCTCGTATCGAGGACATCAAGTCCGCTTTTTATCTGTTTCTGCCCAAGGCCATCGAAGAGTCAGTGCTGAACATGACTAACAAGGAGGGGCAGCGTGTTTATGGGAAACAATGGAGAAAGATGGATCAAATGGACCTGCAGGCATACGTGGGTTTGTTGGTTCTAGCTGGAGTGTACCGATCCAGCAAAGAGGCTACAGCAAGTCTATGGAATGCAGAGTCTGGTAGGGCAATTTTCCGTGCTACCATGACACTTAAAATGTTTCATAAAATCTCCAGAGTCATAAGATTTGATGACAAAGACACAAGAAAAGATCGCCGGGCACGAGACAAACTTGCTCCAATTCGAGACGTTTGGGACACCTGGGTGTCTCTCTTGCCAATGATGTACAATCCAGGCACTAATGTGACTGTCGATGAGCGCCTGGTCCCATTCAGAGGTCGCTGTCCATTCAAACAGTATATCCCAAGCAAACCAGGGAAATATGGGATCAAAATATGGGCAGCATGCGATGCCAGGTCAAGCTACGCATGGAATATGCAGATATACACTGGCCAACCTGCTGGTGGGACGTCAGAAAAAAATCAGGGCATGCGAGTTGTCCTTGACATGACAGAAGGCCTCCAGGGAAAACCGATAACCTGTGACAACTTCTTTACTTCACACGCCCTTGGCCTGGCGCTGCTGAAAAGAAAGCTGTTCATGGTGGGAACAGTGAGGAGAAATAAACGTGAGCTTCCCCCTGCACTGGTGTCAAAAGCGGACAGGGCTCGTTTCTCATCAAAGTTAGCTTTCACCGAGACCCATGCTCTGGTGTCCTATCTCCCCAAAAAACAGAGAAATGTCCTTCTGATGAGCACTCTGCATCGGGATGCAGCTGTGAGCGACAGGGATGACAAAAAGCCCCAAATCATCGAAGATTACAATCACAACAAAGGGGGTGTCGATAACCTTGACAAGGTATTTCACATTTATTATTCATAATGTTAATACTATTATTTATGGGAAGGATAATGCATTGAATTTGTGTGTAGGAAATAAACATACATTTCTGAATATGTTTTGGTTTGTTTATTTTGTTTCAAGGTTACCAGTGTGTACACGTGCAAAAGAATGACAGCCCGTTGGCCCCTAGTTGTCTTCTTCAACATTCTCGACGTGTCTGCATACAATTCCTTTGTCCTGTGGTCTGAGATCAACCCAGCCTGGAATCAGGGCAAGTGCAACAAGAGGAGGCTGTTCATGGAGGAGCTTGGACGACAACTTGTGATACCTCACATCCAGCGACGCAAGGTCAGCATTAAGCTTCATTTCTGTTGCTCTTCCTTCTGTAGTGTCCTCACAATTTGAACTTTTTGTATTTACACTGTGATTTATTATAATAACGTTTGACTTGACTTGACAGGTTCTTCCCCGCACTCCAGCCGCTGCCAGTTTGGTTATGGAGGTCCAGCAGTTCTGCTCCAGCTCTACCTCTGCAGCAGCTACCCGTCACCCAGCTCCCGCTCGCCCAGCTCCCTACCCTCGCCAGATTGATGTCAAAACGAAGAAAATGTGCCAAAGATGCAATGCATACATCTGCAAAGATCACACCATTATTACCTGCCCTGCATGCAACTGAGGGCACATTAAACGTGTAACACAGAAATGCGTAAGGTTTCCACTTTAAATTCTTGAAATAACAGTCGAGCAAGACGGGGTCAAAAATGACCCCAGGGGGTACAAGGTGGGATTATGTGTTGTCATTAAAAAAATATAAATTATTCAAAAAGGGTATCCTTACTAAACTTTGACATATACCAGTCTGTGATAAGACAAATAGTCACAATACGATATGTTCAAATTATTAAATAGTTTCATTTATTTTTTAACTCAGAAAACGGTAAAATTTCATATAAAAAAGGTCTTTTGGCCCTAAATTCCAAAACAAAGGGAAAATGTGTGGTCATGGGGTGGACTGAAGTAGAACTAAAGGTGTAACACAAAATTGATTGACATTTAATACTTTATGCTTGAAATAACAGTCGAGCAAGACGGGGTCAAAAATGACCCCAGAGGGCACAAGGTGTGATTATGTGTTGTCATTAAAAAAATATAAATTATTCAAAGAGGGCATCCTTACTAAACTTTGACATATACCAGTCTCTGATAAGACAAATAGTCACATTAGAATATGGTCAAATTAATTCATTGTTTCAAATTTTTTTTTTATCAGAAAATGGTATAATTTCATATAATTTAGGGTCTATCGGCCCTAAATTCCAAAACTGAGGGGAAAATGTGTGGTAATGGGTTGTACTGAAGTAGAACTAAAGGTGTAACACAAAATTGATTCACATGTAATACTTTATGCGTTAAATATCAGACAAGCCAGATGGGGTCATTTTTGACCCCAGAGGGCACAAGGTGCATGGTAATCGGGAGGACATTACGAGGGTTAATAATCGTGATATCAATTATTGACCAAAATAATCGTGATTATGATTTTTGCCATAATCTAGCAGCCTGTGTGTGTGTGTGTGTGTGTGTGTGTGTGTGTGTGTGCGTGAGTGTGTGTGTGTGAGTGTGTGTGTGTGTGTGTGTGTATGAATGACAAGAGCTATATTCAGAGCTCTGCTGCCTTGGCTACAATCTTTCATCGTTGCCGTTGTATGATTGGTGTTTAACTACGGTATTTAGTGTCCACAGCACCTCCGCTTTTAGGGTTGATGTAGACCCAAACATCGCCCGGAGGCCCCCCGATGTTGTTGTGGAAGCTGCTGCACTAGCTAACTCTGCAATCGCCAACGCTACATTAGCTAAACAAATGCTAATTGTATTTGCAAAAGGTGCAGCGGGCTTCAAACACGTTCCCCTCCACTGGTTTCAACCAAGCACTAAATTCGAGGTCTTCCAAACAAATACGGTTGAACTTCCACTTCCCCATGTTTATTTGTAAGTAGATTCGAAGATACATGAGTTTCTGACTGCTGCTAGGTTACTAGCTGGGTGTTCTCCGATAAGGGGCCGGGGGAAACAAAGTTAGTGATTACTGGTTCCATGTTGATTTATTTCAATACACATTGTTCGGGGGAACTGAAAGGCTATTACCATACTGGTTACTTTGCAGCCCGGACATTTCCCCCAAAACACATTTAGACGTGATCGCAACACAGAAGTACCTTTCAAATCCGATAATTTTTAAGACCTTCTAAATCATATTTAAGAACTTTCTTATTTTTTTTGGTCATATTTAAGACCTTTTTAAGGCCTTACATTCAGATTATCAAATGTAAGACTCAAGACCCCGCGGGAACCCCAGATTAACGGAGGAAGAATTCACAGCAACCATTGGTAAAGTCATCATAAATATGCTGATTTAATGGAAAAAGATACAATAACACAACATCACAAAGTAATCCGGATTACCCCGGCTCTGGTTCCTCCCGCCGGGAGATCTAACTTACTTTGTCTTGTCAGCAGGAGGAAGAGAGAGCGAACCAAAGACAGAGCAGGCTTACATAGTAATAACAAAACAGGAGGAGCTGTCGTAGCGAATCAGCGCGAGCCAGCAGAGGACCCGGAAACAAGAGTCTCTCAGTTTGTAGCAAAACACATCTGGTGTCCGTTATCACCCATTCTTGCATAGACTTTCACACACACCCTTTTCTGCAACATTCCAGAGACTTGAGTTGTGTCTAAAGAATATTCCCTTGCTCACATCTTACTCCAAATAATGGTTTTACTCCTCATATTTCCAACTCCCTTGTTACACAGACTATTATTATTAATTAGGGCTGTCAGTTGATTAAAATAGTTAATCGCGATTAATCGCACATTTTGTATCTGTTCTAAATGTACCTTAGAGGAATATTTTTCAAGTTTTTAATGCTCTTATCAACATATGAGTGGACAAATATGCTTTATGCTAATGTTTATTATCATTTGAACAATGACAAATAATTCTCATGAATATTAAACACAACAACCTCTGAACATTACAAATATTCGCCTCAATTCAACCTGGAACCTCTCTCATACAATAATACAATACATGTGTGTGTGTGTGTGTGTGTGTGTGTGTGTGTGTGTGTGTGTGTGTGTGTGTGTGATGGATCGTTGGAGCTATGTGCAATTCAAGGCATATGCTCCAACGGGAGCTGCGTGGACGCTGCAATCATGTTGCGCGCACTATCCGTGCTGCTGAGTGTGCTGACTTCCCCTACAATGTCCCACTGTCTGGCTTCCTGCATCAAGTCAAGTGCTCGGCGCAGTTGTGGCGAAATGTCGCTCCTCTGTTTTCATTTAAACAGCTCCTTATATCCGTTAGCGCAGCTAGCTAGCACCAGATGCTAACAACAACAATGCACGTAAGGTCTCTCGCTCGGGCCACACATACACACACCCTCCCGGTCCTCTCGATGGCCAGTCGGTGCCTGCCGGTGAGCGTGGAAGTGTGGTCTGCCACAAGCGGGCAGCAGGAGCGGGGCTGTCAGCATCAGCTTGTAGATAGTATTTTAAACTCGATGCTCTCTGAAACAACGGGGCGGCGGAGGGAAAAAAATACACATGCGTTAATCGCGTTAAAATAATTAGTGGCGTTAACGCTTTAACTTGACAGCCCTATTATTAATACAAAGTAATTAAGTACACACATGAATATATAAAAACACACTTCTTATATATCAGGGGACATTAAGATGAATATACCAGAAATACGCTGTGTCAAACTTTCACTTCAAACTTTCAAGTTACTTCAATTTTCGCACATCATGCACACCACCGTTATCTGACGATGATGTAGCTCTTCTAATGCATGCTCTACCAAGACTTTCTGTGTTTCTGGTGTGAGGGACTTGGTCAAATAATAAGCAATTGGAGCTTTCCAATAACCTTGAAGCCCAACCACCATAAACACAAGAGCCTCAGAAGCAATGTCAGTCTCATTAATTCGATCCCCCATGTCCACAAATCCAGACATTGTTTGTGTCTGAGGATCATATTGGACGTGCTTTTTGATGGCCAGCATCAGAGTGACACATCCGTACTTGGCCTCATTTTCCTGAAGCCGTCTTTCCAGCATGTCCAACATCATTTTGTTGAGACCAGGTTTGGCTTCCAGAGAGCTCAGCCACCTTAGTAAAATTAAAAAGTAGCCATTTAACCACTTACCAAATCCCTATTGTAGACACTGGATATACTAAAAATAGCTACAATATCAAAATGTATCAGCATGAGACATGAGCTGTTAATGTAGTTTAAAATTAGACGTCACGAAGAATACCTTTGAAATGAACTGGGATGTGGGAGGTGAATATGGAGAGTCTCTCTCAGGTAGTGATATGCCTTTGGACCATGCAGATGGAGCGTAAGAGCAAAATCTCTCTGGGCCTTCACCTTTACACCCTGCCTCGACAGGAGGTGAACGGGAAGATCTGAAATTCAATTAGCAAAAGTGATTTATTATGTCTCCTTTTAATAGTAACTAGGAAGTCTAACAAAGAACATAAAATACACAAAATATTCAATTTAATATTTTGTATTTGACCTGATTCAAGCTTGTCTTTCAGTTATTCGTTGATGATATTTTTCTCCTTCAGTTCCTCCAGAAGAGCCTGTATGTTTTTCTTGGCCCTCCTTTCTCTCGCCAAGGCATTGGTCTTCTCCCGCTGCAGTTTCCTCACACTCGCTGAGGCTCCGTTGAGTTTGGCCTTTATAGCCTCGGGCAAGCAGGCAATGCATATGGGCGGTCAGTGCCCTGCCGCTTGCGGCCCTTTCGCCTCTCCCCAGTGGCTTCCTGTTGCTTTGGCAAAACGTACGAATATATATATATTAGTAATATGTAAATTAATAACAGTTACTTTTTTAACAATTCAATGTTCACTTATCAATACTGTGAGCTTAATTTATTTTTTACGTTCTTCAATTCTCCAACAGAAAACACAACTCAGCGTACTTTTAAGAAATTGATCTTAATAGGCTTGTCCCCTTATAAAAGGCCAACATATGTTTGGAGGCTCTGGACAAAAATGGCTGTTTTGATTGTAAAGGTTGCCAACCCCTGAGTGTAGTTTCAATGTTTATTCATCAAAGTGTATGAGTGACATAGAGCAAGTGAGATAGCCGGTGGCACTCTGCAGATGTCGGAAGAACAGTGTTGCTCGCCACTATCAGTCTTTTCAAGGTTTTACCCTGATGTTCCTTGCCTTGTTGTTGTAGTTTCCAGTCTCTGAACTCACTGACAGATTCAGTTGCGGACTCTCTGAGAAGTTTAGCAAACTTCCCCACCTCCCTTTCTCCAAACAGAACAAGCTCTGTCCTCTCTTTTGGCCAGAAGTGCTGATCCATAGGCTTCAACATAGTTACCAGCTCACTATCGGGGAGACGCCTGGTGAGATTATCAATGATTGACTGGTAAAATTGGGACTTCTTTACTTTAGGTTGAGTTCTCTAATATCAACCCCTTTGAACTGGCCGCTTGTTATGCCCGCTTTGACTTTTAGTTCATTTTTCCCATCGTTGTCCTTCGTGGCAGAGAGCACCTCGATCGTCTGATGTATGTAGCGGCTTGCATCAACCAGGGACGTGTCGCGTTTCTGTAGTTTCAGGGAGAGACTTTGTAATTCATGTAACACGTCTTTCATTGTCGCTAAATCAGTGAGGAATCCAGTGGATGTCAGATGCTTTAGTAAACCAGTGTACTTGGCTTTCTCTGCACCGGAACGTGAGCCATCTTCACTAGCAGATTTAAAGTGATGTGCTAACACTGGGAAGTCCTTCAGCACAGCTTTGACAGTGTTGTAACTGCTGGAAACCCATCTAATTGTAAAGACTTGTCAGATTTTCCGAATCTGCATGTTCAGTTCCGCAGCCGCTTCCTCTAACTCCCTGGCGTTTTTCGTGGACTGGTGGTAAAGAGAATAGAGTTTAGCGAGGAAGAACTCTAAATGATTACAGCCTGCCACAGCCTTCAATGAATCATTCACCGCTAATTCCAAACTATGAGCTAGACAATGAACTGCCTGAAGACGAGGGAAATCCTTTTTCAGCCTGGCTATGAGTCCAGTCTGTCTCCCGGTTAGCACGGCAGCACCCCCCTGCGAGATGGAGTTCATGACTTTATGAGCTGTTCATGAGCACTCATGAAACATTCATGAACAACTCATTATATGTTCACTTGTCATGTTCATGAACCAACATTCTTAAAATGCTCATGAACCATTTTAAAGAGCAGTTCATGAAATGTTTATGAACATTGTTCATTCATATAAAGTTCCTGTTTTTCTCATGACAGGCTTTTATGAGCAATTTATGAACTTTTCATGATCCAGTCAATCACAACATTATAATTAAAACCCCAAAAAGTTTGCATGAGCATTTCATGAATTTTGGATGATTGTGGCAAGTTCAGAATATTTTGGAATATTCATGAGCATTTTATGAACTTTTGATGATCAGTGTGATGTTTTTAAAGACCTCTTGAATATTCATCTACTATTTGAACATTTCTTTCTTTTTTTAAACTTTTAATCTTAAAACAAAACATTATCTGTATTTATTTTGGTGACATTCATATCATTTTATGGTTTATCTGTACTGTTTGAGAAGCAGTACGAGTAAGTAGCGCCAAGGTGGAACCTTTGGCAGGTGAGCGGTGACATCTGGGTTATCTTAGGGGGGACACTTCCGCCCCCTCCTCAGAAGCAATCCAGACGATCAACCGGATCCTGTGTATAATTATTGCTGCTCCACTTTTCTGTTTTCTACAGGTCAGTACATGATGAAAATGATCGATGTTAACTTGTGTGAATTAGATATGATGTTGGAGATGTTTAGGAGAGTGTGTCAAAAGGTTTTGAGCATGTTTGACATAGTAACGGTATTTTAAAAATACTAAACTGTCGGCAACAATAGATGCCATTTTCGCGGGCTTCAGCCGTGCCTGGGTAAATGTGACCTGAGCGAAGGCTCGCAGGCAGGTTTGCTGCTGCGCACGGGTAATATGTTTTGTTTACCTGAGTGCAGTCTTGCAGGCACATTGCCTTGTTTTTTGTTTATTAACATTGACAGTGTATTTTTGTGATCTCCATAATATGTTATATTTTGTAAAGATAGATATATTGATAGAAAGTATTATTTGATAGCGTTATGTGTTTATAGATAACAACCTGTCCTTCACTGCAAACATGGCTGCTGCAGATACACGGTTTACAACATCAGGAGGATGCGTCCCCAGCTGACCCAGAAAGCGACGCAGGTTCTGGTCCAGGCTCTCATCATCTCCCTCCTGGCTGGTCTACCTGCATGTGCCATCCGACCTCTGCAGCTCATCCAGAATGCAGCGGCTCGTCTGGTCTTCAACCTTCCTAAATGTTCCCACACCACGCCGCTCCTCCGCTCCCTCCACTGGCTTCCGGTAACTGCTAGAATCCACTTCAAGACACTGGTACTTGCGTACCATGCTGCGAATGGATCTGGCCCTTCCTACATCCAGGACATGGTTAATCGTACACCCCAGCACGTGCACTCCGCTCTGCATCAACCAAACGGCTCGCTGCACCCTCGCTGCGAAGGGGACCCAAGTTCCCATCAGCAGAAACACGTGGGTTTGCTATCCTGGCTCCAAAATGGTGGAATGAGCTCCCCATTGACATCAGGACAGCAGATAGCTTACACACCTTCCGGCGCAGACTGAAAACTCATCTCTTTCGACTCCACTTCGAGCGATAGAATGACTAACAAAGCACTTATGGACTGGCTTACCTAAAGCCAGTTGAGTAGCACTTGAAATGTTTTTGCTCTATGAAACCTGATGTACTTTATGATTCTGTTTTCTTCAAGTTTGTATTTTGTTGGTCGAACGCACTTATTGTAAGTCGCTTTGGATAAAAGCGTCAGCTAAATGCAATGTAATAATTTATATTGACTATGTTGAATTTCTCCTTGAGATACAGTAATTGACTGTGACAGACGGATAACTTAAATGGAGAAATGTGATGTTTGTAAAGTTCAGCTATTTGAATGTAACTGTGTACTTTGAATTTTGAATAAGAAGCATTCCAGACGATCAACCGGATCCTGTGTATAATTATTGCTGCTGCACTTTTCTGTTTTCTACAGAAATCATTTATTGTTGCTGTGGTACCCAAGCTTTTGGGACCCGTAACAACATTTTGTGTGCAGCCGAGTGTCAAGAACTGCTTCAAATAGTGATAGGATTAATTGTAGTGCTCCACCTGTATACATGTATATTTGTTTGTTTGTTAATCTGAGTAAAGTTCCATTGTGATTGACATAATTGTTGTTTTCTATGGTTGCCAATTGACCCACAGTCAATGGTTCATGAACAGTTCATGAACAGTTCATAGCCAGCCATAGAATTATATTCAGTGACTGGGTATGAACTGTTCATGAAGTTGTTATGAACAGTTCTTGATATGTTCATGAACAATTCTTGAAATGTTCTTGGTTGAATATCCCTACACACTCACTGAAAACTCCATTTCATGAATTGTTCATGAACCTGCCTAAAACCATATTCCATGAATTGTTCATGAACCATTCCAGCACAGGAGTTTCATGAGTAGTTCATGAACTGCCCTAGTGCCATTTAATGTTCATGTCACTTTCGTGAACAGTTCATCAACTTTGTTATGAGTTGTTTATGAGTTGTTTATGAGCTGTTCATGAATATGGTTCACTGATTTTTCATGACAAGTTCATGAACAGTTCACTATCATCTCACCGGCCGTCTGTGGCTATGCTAATTAGGTTTTTACGAAGAAACTCTTCATCCATTCCCCCCGCCTGGAGGCTGTTTTTAGTGCGCTACACAGTAGGGATGGGAATTTGAAAGCAAATGTATATTCGAATATTCGACCCCCCAAAAAACGGTTAACCGGTTAACCGAAATGTACATATCCTATAAAAAAAAAAGTGGGTAAACAAAAAAAAATTAACAATTTTTTTTTTTTTGCCTAATTTTTATATATATAAAATATATTAATTATACATGTTCAAATAAGTGTAGAAACCAAGTCGAATTTGTCAAATGTATTGAACTGGTGATCACAGTTTGACAGCTATAGGCCTACAGCTTTCATGTGTGGAGGCGATTCACAATCAGCCCAGCTGTAGAGAAGACCCTCAGCTGGAACGGAGGATGCGGGTATAGCATGTGTATATATATATATATATATAAGTTTAATTTCGCATAGTTTGACCTCCACACTGCACTCACTAACCTGGTCGAAATATTTCCACACATTACTCCTTTTTGACGCCATCATTGTGTAGGACTCTTCTTGGAGTGTAAATAATTACTGGACTATGACTGGTAAAATATGTTGAATACCGGCAAAACTAAATCTCTCCAGTCAAAATGAACATAGGCTCAGGCCCCTCCTTATGGGAGCTCAGCTCCCATTGGCTCCCACGTAACTCGAACCCTGGTCCTATCATTAGCGAGAACTGATCGATATGGACATAAACGCGAGTGAAGTCTAATCTGACGGGAGAGAGAGATCAGCTGCTGCTGACGAGTCGTCACGCAGCTCTGCATTATCACCTGCAGCGGTGAGCGAAACAAAACACACACTTCAGGTTACAATATCACACGTAGCTATTTTAATTACCTCTCGTTATATATATGTTTAGTTTTACTGTTGGGTCACTCATTATTGGATCCGCGAGCTGCATGATACTGACGGGCTGTCAGGAGAAGGAGAGAGCGCTCCGTTTATTATTCCGTGTTATTATTCCCGTGTTATTATAAATTACTGTACACGTTTGAATAGTTAATCTATTATAATTAGTTTGTTTAATATCGAATCATATCAATTTGTTTTAAAGCTCAATAAATAACAAAGAAGATCTTTGACCGGCACTTTTCTAATTTTGTCCGGAAAATAATTATTCTAACGGGAACTCAGCTAACGATTATCCTAATTATAGTCATAATATTGTCATATCTTACAGGTGAATGATTGTCCATAGTTAATAGAGATTAATCGCACATTTTTTATCTGTTCTAAATGTACCTTAGAGGGATATTTTTCAAGTTTTGAATACTCTTATCAACATATATGAGTGGACAAATATGCTTTATGCAAATGTTTGTTTATTATCATTTGATCAATGACAAATATTCTGATGAATATTAAACACAACAACCTCTGAACATTACAAATATCTACCTCAATTCAACCTGGAACCTCTCTCATATAATACAAAGTGTGTGTGTTTTGTTTTAGATCTTCCAGAAATGTATAAACATTTTACATTTTCTCGCACTGTCCCCCTCGCACCTGCATGCCGGAGGAAGGACTTAACAGACATAACCTCACATTACAGTGTATAGTGCAGAACTACAATTATCTACCAGCAAAATATATGTATTTTTCAGATTTACTATATTTTATGAACAGTGACTGTTAATTGTTTATATTTTCTTCGTGTTTATATCTGTTCTATGTCATTTATATGGATGTCTCATCATCTATAGATATTTCACAGCCAAATACTTTTGGATGTGTGGTTCTTGTGTTTCAATTGCTGTTAAATTGCTATATTTACTCGAGGGCTTTGATTATTATAAGACAAAGATTATAAATAATAACATTAAGGAAAACAGGTTTCATTTGCATTTTTCCTAGAAAAGCATGAATTACATTTGTATGGACACTTCCATTGTTCAATTTGATATTGCAAAGAGTATTTAAAAAAACTAATCATATTCCATTTATAAATGTAGTCCCATATTTCTTTTTAAACCCTGAATAATGTCCCGGGTCAATTTGACCCGAACATTACCAAAAGGGTGCAAAATGTGAACATAACAAGGGTTAAAGTAACTTACGGTGCAGGTCTTGAAGAAGGCAGAAGGCTCATCCCCCAAGATGCTTGCCAGTCCCCGAACACAAAGGCATCTGATGTCTGTTGGCTCAGTGGTTTGGAATATAGTGGAGATAACAAATAATGGTCATATATTCATCAAATACATTCTACACAATTACTTTATTGCAAATATACTTGAAAGTAAAGGAGAGGACAAAAGGAGATGACATGATAGGAGAGAACAGAACTAGAATAGGAGACAAAACAAGAGAGCAAAGCTAAATGAACAAGGGAAAAGACGAAACAATGACACATGAAATTAAATTGACAGGACAAGAGGAGAAGACAGAGAACAGCAAATGAGAGATGAGAAGGAAGTCAAAGGGACAGAAGAGGAACAAAAGAGAGAGGAAAGAGATTGGGTATACAGATGTTAAGTAAACCCACCTTTGTCTGCCTTAAAAGCTCAGACAGAAATTGGCCAGTGACACCCTTCTTCTTCCTAAAGAGGTCCATCAGGCTCGGAGAGAAACGGTCAAGTGCATCCAAGAAGTTGTCCTTGAGATTTTTCCCCACCACTCTGTTGAACTCGCAATAAACCTGAAACACAAAAGAGAACAAACCATGTCAAACTGTCAAATAAAATCGTACTGACACTTATTACATGTATATATTGTAACGGACTGGTTATAATGTTGATGTTTGATGTGTTTGTTGTTCAGAGTTTGTTTGCATTTTACAGAGTGTCAATGAACGTGCCACTGTTTTGATGGACGGTTCTTGTGACCTGTTGCTGTGGGTTTGGGTGGGAGAGTGTTGTCTGGTTGGTTGGGGCTGGAAGAGGGAGGTTCCTGGGGAGGGAGACGCGGGAAGCTAGGAGAGAGCTAGCGGGAGACGTGACGGAGAGTGAGAATACGACAGGGTTGTCAGTAGTGCTGCGTACCGGTACGCCGAACCGGTACTGGACTTGTAAAAAGTTTCGGTTCAAGTCCGGTTAAAACCGCAACGTCGGGAACCGGTACTTACGTATATTCTCCTTTTTGTTCTAAACCATCTAAAACCTTCCATAGATCGAGAAATTTGCGCTGAGAAAAGATGAAAAACATTGTTTTGGCTTCTGATAATGCGGCCATTACTGAACTCACGAAGTCTCGCAAAATATCGCAACTGCTCGCGAGATCTGTGTGACGTCAAGGGAAGCTGGCTTAGACATAGTGGACACTGACAGCGTGGGATGCTGGTTGCCATATTTGGTAGTGTAGCTTACTGACAGCGTGGGATACTGGTTGCCATATATGGTAGTGTAGCTAAGCTAACTCCTTTGTATGTAAACACAATGCCGCGGTGCTTTAAATCCAGTAAGGTGTGGGACCATGTGACGAAACTGCTGCTAGATACTGCGAAGTGTAACCTGTGCGGGAACGTGATCAAGTGCGCTGGGGGAACATCGAACATAGCAAGGCACTTGAGGAGAAACCACAAAATTGAAACTACTCCACATGCGGCCTCAACCACATTGGCGGCAATGTTTGGCGACCAAAATAACAACGATTGAGGTAAGCTGAACAATACTTTTTGGAGGATTTTCAGTTCAGGAAATAGGCTTGTAAAAAATTGGCATTCTTAGCATTATAGCAAGATATACTAGTAGGAGCATCGGTCCGACTATATTCAGCGTCATCTTTTATTATTATTATTATATATATATTATATATTAGTATTATCAACTGATTCTTAAATACAACATTTTTTTTTAAATCATGGCAAGTTTGCAACGGTAGGTATTATGAAATCTATGATATTCTTATTTATTTTGCATGATCACCTGGCAAGATAACTAATAAGCAAGTAATAATATATTAAAGATTGCTTATTTCCTTTATTATTTACACAGTAACCCTGAGAAAGTAGGACTATTCTTTTGGTTCAATTGGTTAATCAATTTTATTTTGCTTTCAGCCCAGGCCCAACCTCCACGTGCCCCCGAGCCCCCACCTGCGTCCCACACTGCCACTACTGGGACACCTGCCTTACCATCACTAGATTCATTACCGTCCACTTCCACTGTGGCCAGCACTACTGTAACGCCTTTCACCTTGGCAAAGCCTGCAGAGAAACTGCATAAGATAACCGGCAGATTGTGTCATTACATTGTAAAATCACTGTGCCCATTCTCCATCTTGGAAGACACATACTTTGGGCATTCCTAAGCGAGCTGAACACATCTTACAAAGTCCCAAGTCGTGGAGAAGTATCAGAGAGGTTCCTCCCCAAGATGTACGACGCAGCCCTTCTCAATCTCAAGACTGAGCTGCAAGAGGTGAAGTACGCGGCCTTGACTGGAGATGGTTGGACATCTAGGGTGGCCATTACTTAACACTGACTGTCCACTACATGAAAGACTGGGAGATGAAAGTAAGAGTCCTACAAACGTTGAAGGCAGAAGTTTCCCAGACAGGGGACAACATCGCGGCCGAGATTGGACAGTGTTTGGAAGACTTCAGCCTCAAGGGCAAAGTAGAGGTAATGACCACTGACAATGCAAAAGCCATGGTCAATGCTACTACCAGTGCAGGGATTCCACTGTCTCTAGGATGTTTTGCCCACACTCTGAATCTTTCCACACAGAAGGCCATGAATGTGCCAACTGTAGGCACAATGCTAGCTGTCATCAGACCTCCCATCATATTTTTCCGCAACTCATATGTTGGCAAGATTGTGCTAAAGGAGAAACAGAAAGCGCTGGACAGACCATCTCACAACCTAATCCTGGATTGCAAAACCCGCTGGAACAGCTCTTACATGATGGTCGAGAGATTTGTGGAACAGTACCCAGCAATAGTGGCTGCATCATTCGCTGAGACACTTAAGAAGAAAGACAGCTTTAAGAAGCTGCAACGATGCACAGACATTGAGAGGATGGAACACTTCCTGGAGGTGATGAAGCTCCCTTACATGATAACTGTGGCCATGTCACCTGAGAAACGCCCAACATCAGGACAGGTGCTCCCCATGATCGACAAACTGGAAGTCCATCTGGCTGAAAAAGAAGAAGATGAGAAATTCATCAAAGACATCAAATCAGCAATCAGGAATGATCTATCTACCCGGTACCAGGATGATGCAAGGAGAGAATTCCTTCAAGAGGCTACCGCCCTAGACCCCAGGTTCAAGGGTTCCCCTGTTGTGACTGTGGATGTGTGGGATCAGATAACAAACAAAATCGAAGTTGCCCAAGTACAGGTGAAGAAGGAAGCTGAGGAGGGGGGAGCTATGCCACAGTTGCCACTACAGGTCAAACAGGATGGTCTTCGTGACACTGACACACCTCCTCCCGCTAAGAAGGCAAAGCTAACAGCCATGGAGGAAATATTCCAAGATGAAGACGATGTCATGGTGACCCACGTTGAGCCACCCCTGCCTGTCCGACTACGTATTTAACATGAAATCCTGAAGTTCAAATGCATGCCAAAGCTGAAATCAACAGATGATATTATTGCTTTCTGGGGGGGGGAATCTGATGAGCTACCATTGCTCAGTACATTGGCAAGGAAGTACCTGATTGTTCCTGGTACGAGTGTACCAAGCTAGCGTGTCTTTAGCACTGCTGGTGATATAGTGTCTGCCAAAAGAGCAACACTTCACCCAGACAATGTCAATATGCTGTTGTTCTTGAACAAGAACACATAGACTTGTACTACTCTTGCATATTGAGTCTTGTATGTACATCACTATGTATGTAGTTGTGTTATGTAGTTAGTAACACATGTAGAGTTGTAGAAAATACATGGTGTAGACACAAGTTGGAAGAGAGCACAATAAACCTGACGAGTTTGAATTTGAGTTGATTATGAGTTTATTTTCAATAGATAATTAGCTCACAATAAGTTCACTTTGGTCACACAACTTGACACAAGTCCGGACTTACAAGTCCGGACCTGAACCTGAATGTGAGTCCAGGTACACAGCACTACTTGTCAGACACTGACACTTATTATATTATATAAATAACGACATCTTGTATTTAGTTACACCAGCTAGACAACAGTGGAGGGTTCGAGAAACAACCGTGTTGGCCGGGTGCACCGCGGCGGAGGTGGGGAGGTTCTAGCCTGGAACCTCCACCCCGTGGTGGGACCCCTGAGTCAGACGGTGCGTCTTGGTCACGCTTCATATCGGCCGGCCTGGGAAGGAAGAGACACGCAGAGTGGGGGAAGTCCCTCACCCCAACGCAGCACACGCTCCCGGCCATCAGAGTCGAACCCGCAGTTCAGAGGAACCGACCGCCAGAGCACCGGCACTAAGCCGGGCCGGTGGAGGCCCTCCGATGGTGGGTCGCGTTTGCCATTCGATCAGTGAGAGGAGAGGAGAAAGATGCAACAAGAATTGTCAAAATCCGTTAATATATGGATGAGTCGGGGGGAAACGGCTGGACAAGGGCCGTGGGGGGACACCCGAGACCGGGCTATGTCCCTGGTAGAAGGAACCGGGTGAAATAGCCATAAAAAGACATTTTAATAAAACCGGGGAAAAGTGAAAAAAAGTGTATGTTGAGCGGATTTTTTTTAGCCGGGCCAGCTAAAATGATTGGTCACGCTTTTTAGAGCGCTACGGCTGCCACAGATGAAAATGTTGTATGTATTTATTGTCAAAGCATTTCATATGCATTGCTATCGGGATGTTAAGAGCATTCCATAGAATATAACAATAAGTGTTTCTGAAATAAATGACATACCCCACCTTTAAAGGGACGTTAATCAACAACATCTGAAAACGTAATGTGGTCGCTAATGTTAGCTAAATGGCTTCTCACCAGATATAGTAGCACAAAGCAGCCGTCCAAGCGCCACCCTCCTCTCCCTATGATGGAAGCCCGAGACAGCCCGTGGCAGGGTTCTAGCGTTTAATGTGGGGTGGTGTCCGACTCACACGACTAAAAGAAAGGTGACAAAAACAGCAACTGGGTGAAAAACTAAATATCTATGTCTTTCAGAGCACACGAACAAATGAAAAAAGTACAGCACTATCTGTTTCTCTACTATCGCTCAGTAAAAGTTAACAAAAGCGAGGGAAACACACATTGCCTGACTGCAGTAGCGTAGAAGTGCTGCAGTTAAGTGACGTCAATCAACTGAAAACTTAATGCGGCCGCTATTAAGATCTAGATCACACTGCAGGGATTTCCCCCCCCCCCCCCCGATCGTAAAAACGATCGTAATGCTTCCGCCAAAATAAAAAGTCCGTTCCACGGCGCACCAACGAATGGAACTGTAAATCAGAAAATAAACGGCAGCATTGATCGAGTTTACCTGTAACTGTCAAAGTCTGTTTATTTTCCTCTAACAAGTACTTAAAGGTGGGGTAGGTAAGTTTCAGAAACCGGCTCGAGTGCACTAACATTTGAAAGTACACAGCCGAAAAGAATCCGCCCTTCCTTCAGACTTCCTTACAGAGCACCTCCTCCAACACACATGAACGCGCAATGCACGCCCAATGACGGCACGCCCAATGAGGGCACGAGATACATTTGTGTGTGCAAGAGATGGAAGGCTGACAGACAGGGCGTAATACTGTATTTTGGCTTCCACAGATGAATTTTCTTTTATGGATTTTTTGTCAAAGCACTTACGATATTCATTGCTATCGGGATGTTAAGAGCATTCCATGGAATATAACAAAAAGTGTATCTCGAGCCGGTTTCTGAAACTTACCTACCCCACCTTTAAACAATGCGAGAGAAGCCCACACCGTGTTCCCGCCAGTTGATACTTTCTGTGGTACTACCCAAAAGTACGAGAATTCAACCAAGCCGTGTTAGCTAAATGGCACTCACCAGATTCAGTAGATAAGGCAGCCGTGCAGCGTCACCCTCCTCTCCCTCCTTTGGAAGCGTAGACAACGCGGTGCAATGGTGCAAGCATTGGCGACCGGCCCATAGGGGCGCCGCCCTACCTCTTCCCACATACAAAAAAAATAAAAATAATTTATTTTTATTTTTTTAATAAACAAGGTAAGTATTATATAATTGGTATCAGTAAAATGTATAATCTACAATAAAATCTCGTTTAAAATTGTGTTACGACGATGTCTAAAGTTACTGATAAGTCACATGTTTCCTGCCTGGCCTTGCCTATGTGTCATTACCTTTACATATACAGTCTATGGTCATTACCCTCTCTCGTCTGGGCGGTAAGAAAGGAGCCCTCAACCAGTGCAGCAGCAGCCATTTGCTATCTGTAAACTATGATGCCGAAACATAATTTCAGCCAATCAGCGTCGTCAAATCTGATGATCACCGGGCGCCAATGTCAGCGCCCGGTCCAGTCTGTGAGTAGTTTGGACACTAGTGACTCGTATCCGGTGGGGTGACGCAGTACGGCAGTAGTTGATGAGGATGGCTTCATGTGCAGGTGGAGTCTCCGGACCTCGGTCCCCGCCCAATCTCCAATCCTTTCGAAAGGAGAAGTTTGGGAGATAAACTGTTGCTTAAAGACCTTGGACTGGACCAACCCGATTTGTAGGCATGGTTAGCTGGATGCTAACAGGTAAATGCTGTCTTTTGTTTCCCATGCTTGCTCTTCAAACAGCCGGGGACAGACACGATCTGTTCAGAAACTAGACAAAAGTTAAACAAGTACACACCACGGACTGTCTGTGTCATAGCGAATACAGTCGCTGGTTTATTATGTCTGTATAGGCCAGGGGTCGGCAACAGGCGGACCGCGGTCCGGATCCGGACGCCGACCTATACGGACCCGGAGCTATAATCAATATATTAATAGGGGATTTTTCGGCGCCTCCCGCTTTTTTAACGCTGATTTGGGTGACTTGTGTAATTCGTGGAGAACCGAAGAGTTTTCGTTTTGGGGGTGGGGGGGAGGGAGTCAGTCCGACAGACGGACAACTTCTTACTTCAAAAAAGAAGAAGAAATCTAGACCGCAAAAATAATTAAACAAGCGAGTACCTGTTTTTCCTGGCCAAGGACAGGTTCATGAACACAACACGAGCGTAACGTGTCTTCACTCGTCTGAAAGGAGTGCTGAGCACCGGAACGCCGCTCCAGCCCTTAAAATATTGCAATACCCATAAGGAGCCGTACACATGCCGCAGTGTTTGCGTGGCTGTGTCTTTAGTTGTAAGCACAGTGGCGATCTGTTGTTATTAGCATCTGGTTAGCTAGCTATGCTAACGAATTTAAAGAGCTTTTCTACAACCAGGTGGAAGAAGAGGGCTATCTCCTGAGAGGCTCAAATAACCTCAGCTCAGTGAGGTTAAGGCACACCTTGATATGATCATTATAGTTATTAATGAGACTAAATGAAAAACAGGTATAAAATACTATATGACAGCAACAAAAAAGTTGTTAAAAATAACAAGAATAGAGTTTAAAAGGGGAGTGATTTGTAAAATATCCAAAAAGGAAAATATGCTACAGTTCTGTTTCATCTGGGTGTTGAGAGATGTATCCATAGATCTCTTAATGTTGCTCTCAAAGTGCACCACATTGATGCATTTAACTTCAATATTTAAACATTACACATATCCACAGTATTTAAGTAATGTTAATTGACAATAAATATTGTTGTTTTTAATTGTACTTTCTTTATTTGATTGGCAGTCAGTTGTTGATTACATGCAGACGTTGATAAAGCTACAGGTCACTTCAATATATATCACACTAATTCATGAAGCAACTTAGACATTTTGATGTTCCGGACCTTTGCATGGGGACATTTTCTCTAACTGGACCTCGTTGAATTTTAGTTGAAGACCCCTGGTATAGGCCGTTGTTGTGAGTGTGGACGGTCGGAGCATTTACAACCTTAGCTTAGCCAAGCTCCATTTAGAAAACACGCATTTTAAAAGGTTTTCCGTCTGCAGACTTGTCAAAGCGTTAATTCATGGTTTTTACTAACCGGTATCAGTATGTTGTTAATTCGGCATAATTTTGAAACGTGTATTATAATTAAATCATGGTCAAATATGTTCATCTGGTTGTAGTTGTAGCCCCCTTGCCAGCGATTCTCTCTCTAGTTCAGCATACTCAGCCCGACTCAGCCCGGTTGTTCCTGGCCCTAGAACCACAATGTTATGGGGCCAGAAAAACTGTGAATTAACCGTGGAAAGTGGAAACGCAACCAAAAACGGGCCCCGCACGGCTCGGCACGCTTAAAGCGAGCTCCGCGCTGCACTGGAAACGCGCCATTACATCACCAGAAGTCCAAATTGAAGGGGTAATTTCTCCCAAAAAAAATGTTTTTACTCACTATATCAACAGCCCCACCAAAAATATTTTCCACCAGCCGCCACTGGGTGCAAGTCAGGTGCAAGTCCGGCATTCAAAGTGAGGTTGCGTCCGACTGAGAAATTGCGAGCTGGAAACGCGGCCGCGGCACATTAGAAGATCCTTCTCTTTCCCATCATGCATTGTGAACATGACTAAAACTTGATAATGTAAAGCTACTTAACTTAAAATTAGTGACAAATTGCTTAACTAACACATGTCAGTCAGCAAGCCCGCCTTAACCTGCCATTAGGCCCCCTATTTAAACAACAAATCAAAGTCATTTATAGCCTCGGCAGGCTCTGTGATCGCACTTCTCCACTCTGCTCTACGCGCGCCTGGTCCTCTCCTCCAGATGAGTGACGTATCAGGCCTCCCTCATGTATTTGTCTGGTTGCCGTTGGCTCCCCTCCGCGTAGCAAGTCCTCGTCGTCCTCTCCATCTCCTCCAACATCCCTCCTGTCTGTTTTTCCTCTCCCGCTACTCCATCGCTATCAGAACCAGACGGCCTACTTGGCTCCGAGGCCCCGCGGCCGGCACCGCTACTGCTTGGTACAGACCTCATCTGTCCTTCCTCCTCATCCCGGCCTACAGGTTTAAAATAACCTGTAAGTTTCGGCATTTTTTGTAATAGCTGCTTGTCTCGAAACTCCTTTTCCCTCAACAATTTCCTTTTCCGAGCGCCACTCTCAAACTTTTTCTTCTCCGACATTTTCTCCTAAACAACCTTCATCTGTCACTCAATCACTCGCTATTTGAATAAGTCACATGTGAAACATATTCTCATTCTGATTGGCTGTTCAGTGGTGCCCACTGACTGTTTCGGAGTCATCATGTTTGAGAAAAATCTCTGGAATCCATCGATCTGATTGATTAGCTGAGCAAATGATCAAAATAGTATGGAGGGAAGATATTTTCGTTTAGATTACTGGTCTGGGGGAAGCTCGCGAGTGTGTGTGTGTTTGTGTAATTTTGCGTTTGTGTGTATTGTGTTTCCCTCACGAGAAACACCGGCTGTTGTTATGCCTGCTGTGACGTTAAATTACTCCGTTCTCCGCTTGTAATGATGCCGTTAAAAGCTTCAAAGTTGTATTTATCATCTGAATTTGCCGAAACAAGTTTAATATTCTGAAAGCCAAGTTTTTTTTTTTTTTAAATCAGATGAAAACAAACTGTAACGGACCCTGCCATGTTATCTATGATCACTATACGCCTTACATTCATAATTTCAGCGGAGGGAGGGAAGCGGCGCTGTGGAACAGCAGAGTGGCGAGGGAGAGCTGTCTTCTTCCCTTTACAAGCTTCAAAAATGTATTTATCGTGTGATTTTGGAAATAAAAGTTTCATATTCTGAAAGCCAAGACTTTGTTTATTTAAACATTTAAAAAAACACCCGAAATAAAAAAAAAAATATTTGAATCTTTTTTTTTTTTAATTGGCTCATGATAGTTCCCCGATCTCCGTAGGCCCCTGGGCTTCAGCCCAGGTCAGCCCGTGCATTAAGGCGGCCCTGCATGTCAGTATTATATGCTTACATTTGGTAGTCACCAAGTAATATGCTTACATTTGATAGTAATGCAATCAAATTTAAATAATGTCAGTAATTTGTAATTCATTATTAACTCCGGGCTAACAGTGCAGGGTGAACATGAGTGAGTCCACTCAGGGTTAAAAGCTCTGTTCTCACTGTCCACTTTCCTCTTCTTGGAGAGCGCAATGTGTCATTATGTGTCTCTACCTGTCTGCCGCTAACACGCCTGTTCACTCTCCTCTCCGCTTCTCTCCCTGTATTGCTAATTATTCTCTTCACTCACTTTCCTCTCCGCTTCTCTCTGCCGCGCTCTCATCTCTTCTTCTGTATTTCTCTCCCTGTATCGCTCACTTGTCTCTTCTTCTGTATTTCTCTCCCTGTATCGCTCACTTGTCTCTTCTTCTTCTGTATTTCTCTCCCTGTATCGCTCACTCGTCTCTTTCGCCCCCTTTCGGCGGCGGTTAAAATAGAATCGCCCCGTCAAAATTGAAATCCCCTATTAATGTATTGATTATGGGTCCGGGCCGCGGTCCGCCTGTTGCCGACCCCTGTTATAGAGCATGTTCTGCACAGATAGTGCCTTAACTTGAATTTGAAAACACGTGGCAACTTAATTAATACAGCAGATGAAAATATTTGTGGAAGGATACATTCTTCATGGGCTTCAATGGCTCTCTAGATAAAGGGTGTTTTATGGTTGCTTGTATTATCCTCAGATAGTGGTTTGTTTAAATAACTAGTGACATTTTAATAAATATTGCAAAAAAGGGCTCCAAAAAAGGCATATAACCTGGCCGGCTTAGCCAGTGTGTATTTCTTCAAGCACCACAAGATCCAGAGTTTATAAAGTACAATTCTGGGCCATTTATTGTGTAATTTGTCCAAACACATACAGGAAAAATGCCTGTTTTGAAGCCTTCAAATGGTGCAGGAAAAGTACTTTACATTGTATTATACTTAAAGACAGGGCTATTCAGTTAAGAGAAGAGAAAAAAGGAAAGCAAATTGTTATAATGGGTGATGTAACATTAATGACAGACATAATATGAGGTCCTTGGGACTCAGACTTTAGAGGGGTCATTTTGTGCATCACCCTTACAGCATCAGGACAATATCATATGGAGTCATACACTGGAAGTGTGCTTGAGGCGTTGACTGGGACTGATGGAAGGATGAGGCTGATGAGACTGAAGAATCTGCGAGGTACGAACTAGCGGCTGAGAAATAATCATACATTAAAAGACAGCAGCATCATAAGAGGCCAACCAGAGTGACAGACAGAGTGTGTCACTTTGCTGAAGGATATTTGTGACCAGCTATCCAGGCCAGACTCTAAAGACTTTCCAATGCTGCTGCTGGAGTACTGACTGAAAGTATTGCTGATATTATGTCTACCATCCCCTTAAAATACTCTGTCCAACAATATCAGTCTCAGGAAGAACGATGTGTTAACGCTTATTCAAAATAGCAGAGAAACATGCATTCACTGTAAAACTTAATAAGTTGTGGTAACTTAAAAAAAGTATGCAAACTCGTTGCCTCACTTTAAGTAAGTTAAGTTAACTTAGAATGGTAAGTACGAACAACTTGTGTATTCTAAGTGTGCTTTAATTAATTTTGAGAAGTACAATAAGTTAAGTTATGTAAACTTAAAAGGAATGCTTTGCATTAACCTATTTTATTTTTATTTTGTGTGAACTCAATGAACAAATTAAACCCTACTTAAATAAATAAATCACCAGAACTTAACCCTTTTAATTCTACTAACTCATAATTTCTAAGATTTACTAATTAAATTGAACAAACTAATTCCTGCTAACTAAGATAATTGTACTACAACAAATCTCAAAACACATTGTGTAAACTCCAACAATCTCCATCTGAGCCGAACAATAAACAAGGGTAATATAGCCATTGAATATGATGGTAAATATCCAATTGAAATGTACATTTGCTTTGTATGTATTCAAAACCCTTATCTTAGTAAAAACAGCAGTGAGTGCACAACACACCAATTATAAAAAAAAAATCTATAAAACGGGCACTGTTTTACTTCAAAAAGTGTAAAGAGAGAGAAAAGGAGATAGAGACAAAAAGACAGAGTTTAAGAGTTCAGATAAGCACCTTTAAAGAAGGGATGTCAACATTCCAAAAATGTAGTAGTGGTTACCAAACCGAGTGAAAAACTCGAAAAGAAATTACCGCATAATCAGCAAAATGGCGCATCTTTTTAAAAAGCCGCATAATCCCCGCATTTTTCCACACAAAGTTGAGACGCGACGTCATTCGACGTGATTCATTCAAACATTCGAAAATGCTTTCTGCTGCTGCGGACAAGAAAGCCAAACAACTCACGTTCACCGAGGCATCGACCTCCAAAACCCTTCGAGGGCTACAGAAAACGAACGTGGTGAGTAGCCTACAGATTGAAGCTGGTTAGATAACGACGAGTAAATGGAAAAGCAGAATGAAGGCGGAGAAGTAAGTGTGTGTGTGGTGTTGTTTGTGTGTGTGTGTGAGAGAGAGAGAGAGAGAGAGAGAGAGAGAGAGAGAGAGACAGGAGAGAGAGAGAGTGGGCAGAGAGAGAACGAAGAGACCGAGAGCGAGGAGATCGGGACGCGAGATAGCAGCGATGCGAGCAGAGAGAGAAGATAGAGAGAGAGAGAACCAGCTACGTATATCGTCTAGCTAGAGAGAGAGCCACCATTGCTTTTACAATAAATAAACAGTTGAATGTGTTTAATTGAATAGTTAAAGGGGTTTAACGTTTAGTGGCAGGTTGTGTGTGAGAGAGAATACATAAATAAGACAGCCCCAATCCCAATATTTATTTATTTCGCAACTTTCCGCATTATTTCGCCAACTTCCGCAAATTTCACCGCATAAAATCACATAAACCCCGCATGTTTGATCGCATAATCAAGGATTTTAGCCCGCGTTTTTCTGGAGGGTCTAAAAAGCAATAATTAAACACTAATTACCACACCATTTGCATGTTTGTAAGAAGTTTAAACCAGTCTTAATTTTTTTAATATAATTTCTCTTATATATTTTTAATGTTGCTATGGAAAGAACTTTGCAAACGTTTTGCCCAAAACATTTTATACAAGACATAATCATACCTGAATCTCTCTTGACATTCCTGTTGGTAACTTTCATAATTAAACTGCCAAGCCAGGGAACCTAATGCAGTTCTGACATAATACATTAAAGCTAGAGCTGCATGTTTTGATTAATAGAATAATATGTCCAACTATTTTGATAATCGATAAATGAAACAGTAATTTTTCCTCTAAATATGGCCTCTAAAATAAGATTTCCTGCCTTCTTTTTTTTCCGATCAAACTAAACATCGAATTAAAGACATCAGCTGGGGTGTATATTTCATTTTTTTCTGACATTGTATAGACTAAGGGTGCCCAACCAGTCGATCGCGATCCACCGGTCGATCGCGGGGAGATTCCCAGTCGATCGCGAGATGTGTCTAAAAATAAAACAACAATTTTCTGTTTTATCGAAAATGTCCTATAACATAATCTTCCTGTGCCAGAATAATGCACTTGAACGCATCAAAGCTTTGTGATTGGCCGGCGTGACCCCATGTGTCGGGGCGTGGCTGGTGGGCAGTGCACTAGTTAGCTGACGTTGTCCGTATCAACTGGAGTGACAGTCCGCACACACACAAGACCGCAATTATGGCAGAAGCAAAAAAGCCCAAAATATATCATTTTCACTCCGAGTGGGAGGATGATTATTTTTGTATCTATTCCAATTCAAAGTCCATCTGTCTCATCTGCAATGCGAGCGTGGCTTTATCGAAGAACGCTACGAGACGGAACTCCCTCCTAATTCTGCCCTACGCTCCCAAAAGGGGAGGGGCCTGAGAGGACAGCTAAATGCACAGCAGTCCATTTTCACCAGGCCCAACAACAAGAGCAAGGCTGCTACCAGAGCATCTTATCGTGTCAGTCACGTTCTTGCGAAACACATGAAGTCTTTCAAAGACGGCGAAGTTGTGAAAGAAGCATTCCTGGAGGCTGCCGACGCGCTTTTGGGGGACAGTAAAAATAACAGTAGCATTTCAACAGGTTTTTGATATAATAAAAACTCAAGTTAGATACCGTTATTAATCAGCTGTAAGTTTTAGTTTGTTTGAACATCATTATAATTATTTTACAAAATGGTATAAGAATACAAACTTAAATTGATTATAGTCTATCATCAATTCAGGTTAAGAAACTAGAGTTGCTTGCATCCTATATTTAAGGCATTTCTTTTTATACTCTACTAAAATGCAACAAAAAAAGGGTTTGATTCTATTAATTGTCTCTTTTATTGCACTTTGGCAGCAGATTCCTGTGTAGCTTCAGATCTGAGTTGTCTTATTAGTAAGCCTAATTTATACTTTTGTAGCAACACTGTTTTTATATAATGGCAAAGAAAGGGTTCAGAGTCTTTTCTTTTAGTCCCGTCTCATATGTGGCAGCACTGTTCAATGTTTCTTGAAAACATTACCTAGTATGTGACGTGTGAATAAACTCCAACTCTGTATCAACAACACTGTTGTGTAACTTAAGTGAAATACTTGTATGTGTGTAGATTAGAAAGAGGTAAGATAAAGGATCTGCAGTATTTTATGAAGTATTCATCGTACAAAGGTCAGTGTGTATTTACCTGGTAGTAGGCTGTCAGTAATGGCTACGCCTCTCTATTTGGACTGGTAGATCTCGGCAGACTGGCAACTTTAAAAGTAGCTCTCGGTTCAAAAAAGGTTGGGCACCCCTGGTATAGACCAAACTATTTATTGATTAATCTATAAAAAAAAGTGTTTGTTTCAGCTCTTTTTAGATGTTTCCACTATGAAGAAGAGACTTTAAAAAAACAAACATTGTACTTTTGCTCTCAACAGAGTTATAACAGTTTCCCCAGAGTAACAAACGTTTTTGTCATAACAAGTAACGGTGCAACTTTTTTTAGTGCCAAGTTCTGTCTGATAGCTGATGACTATCTTGACTAAGGTCTAATCCAGAAGAGCGTTTCTCAAAGTTAGTAGTTTAGGTGAGAGGGTTTTGGTTCCCAGTCCAAGCATCACTGTTTGAACGAACCTCAGAGTATTTGCCATGCATTTTGGGTAATCTAAATGCAAAGCATATATCAGGCCAAATAACAGGCCAAATAACAGGCAAACTGCCTGTGGAAAGTTTTTGATCTTTTCCATGACAATACCTCCCTCAAGCACAAGGTCAGTGGAGATGGGCTCGAGTTGCATTGAGCTTGGACCCTCCTGAGGACTGTCTTCGCTGAGAACAGTCAGCACACCAACAATGACGGATGATAGAGCCTCATCTCGTTGTATCCTGCAAAGAAAAACACGTTATTTAGACTATCATCGCTACCTATTATAGTTGGTCTTCCTATGAAAACAGTCATGTTGCATTTGCATTAAAGTATTTGCTAAAATGTCTAGCTGAAGTACACACTCAAACTGCATTGTAACATTATATCCAAAAAGGTGCTGTAAATGTGGTGTGAGGAAACTAATGCTATGGATGCAAATACAGCGAGGAACGTACATGTATTTTACACCTCATTTCTAATCTAGACTCCTGGTCATGGAATTTAGTGTACAGTATTTAGAACACACCAAATTAAATCTTTTGGTTTCTCATTTTTGTAGTACTTACAAAGCATGTCTTGAAGAAATCCTTGGAGTCGTCGCCAAGAACAATCGCAATGCCTTTGGGGACAACAGTCACGTCTGGTGTCTAATGATAGAGATAAAGAAGATAAAGATTAGGTTAAATGACAAAATCACAAGATGAAAAATGTTGGCCTTTTCCATCTTTTTGAGGGGTTGTTTTAATTATTTTAGAATGCTTTTGAAGTAGTACCATATCATCATCAATGAATGTGACAAAAAGTTGCTAAGTTATATTACTTACCACCCAGTTGATGTTCTGCATCAACTCTGTCAGTTTCTGTCCAACCAATCCTTTTTTTATTTGAACAGTTGGATGAAACGTGGGGTGTGCTGGTCCAGAGCCTCAAAAGGGGCGTTCACACCAAGTTCTTTTCCCACAATAGTTCATGAGAACTCTTTTAGTTCTGATGAACTAAAGCAGATCGCGTTCACACCGCAATGAGTTCCTGGGGATGGATTAGGCAAATGAAGCCGCTGACGTCACTTCTTCTGCTTTGAGTTTACTGGCAGGCCGCAAACAACTTTACGTCGAGTACAGTAGGTGGCGGTATGCACCTTAAAGTTGCAATCTGCCAAAAAACCGAGAGAAGAAGAAGAAGAAAAACTTCCCTTCCGCTGTATATGATGCGTCTGTTTACCTTCCGACCTCAGACATGATGGAGTTGACTGAAGTTGTGGCTTTGGTGCTCGTGTTATACAGCTTCGTAACCGAGTTATTTAAAATTACAATAGTGCAGACACACCTTAGTGCAAAGATAACATGTCAGTATCAAAACAGTGTGGCAATATAATAACAAACTGTGCCACAGTAAATAGGCTCAGCAGTTAACACACCTTTATTATATATCCTCACTGTAAAGATAAAGTGTCAGAGGAGAAATAAGCAAGATACAGGATCTATTTAATCGCCATGTAGGTTCCCTTTTACCACTTGCTGGTCTTCCGACCGTTACCACTCTTGTTGTTGTGGACTTTTATTTTGTTGTAGTCCTGCTTCAGTTTCTTTATTTTATCCCGGCATGACTTAGCGCTGTGGACTATTCCCATGGCCGCTAACTTTACCGAAATACAGTCGTACATTTTCGCGTTGGAAACTGCCTTCAGTAGAAGTCTCTGGATCGCGTCGTCCGAGTAAATCCCCAGAAGCTCCGACACATCATCATCCCTGCACCGCTGATTTATTTGGTGTTGCCATAACTGCTTTCACAAAAGTAATCTCTTCGTTGGTGCGCTGCGCTGAGCTTCCAAAACGTTTTCAGAGTTTTATGGGGCATGGTTTGCAATCCGCCCAGCCAATAAGAAGTAGGAACCTTTTTCTCCCACGAAAGTCCCTGCTCTCCAGCAGGGACTGAAAAGGGGGTAAAAATGGTTCTGATGAACTAATTTAGTTCAGGGGGCTTTTTGGTGTGAATGCAAATATATCTGAGGTCGGATGAATAATTGTGGGAAAAGTGCTCCGGTGTGAACGTGCCAAAAGAAGTCTGCCTCAAGGTTCCTACTGGTAATACGATTAAATTCGGCAAATACCTGAAAAAGTAGAGAAGGGGGTGGGGTAGGAGATGGAAAACCAGCATATTAGGAAGACAAGGGAATTTTATTTATATAGCACTTTTCAGCACGTGGCGATTCAAAGTGCTTTACAGATTAAAAGCAAACGACATTTAAGAACAAATACAGCACCAAACATTATTAAAAAGGCATTTAAAAACAGGCATAATAAGCAAAGGTAATGAAATCATTATTACACTGTAAGACCGTACATTACAAGCTTCTGAAAGAAAATGGGTTGTTTTAAAAAAGTGAATTCATCAAATGTTCTGATGACTATGAACTGATTTTTAATATTGTGTATACAGTGTTCAACAACTTTGGGTCATATTGGTAATAGTACTCAAACATTTTTACTGAATCTGTCTGACGCTGGTCTGACGTCATCACGTATGTGCTCCGCCCCCGACGTGCCTAGACGTTCTATCACCCTTCACCAGAGTCGCCATTGGCTCCTCGCCTCGGTTGAAATCGCTCAGACTTTTAAGAATACTTTGCCCACCGTGCTCTCACTGCCGGAATCGTGATCCTTTTTTGGCCGCACTACTCTGGTGAGTTACGTCTTTGCACAGTATTTAAATGATGTGTTATTCATTTCTGCATCTAATGCACTTTGTGTCGCATGGTGTGTTAGTTTGATTTGAGCTCTAGTTAGCTAGCCTACATTTAATATCTGCCTCACTTGAAAAATGATTTAACTTACGTGTAAGACAGTATTTTTATATTGTTTTAAGTTATATCTGAAAGTGGAACGTTTGTGTTGCAAAAGTTCTCAAACCTAAAATGGTGGCAGGCGGCGCGTTTTCTGTCTTCTTTTTTTTACCGCATGTCTGGGCATGTTTTATTAACTTCATTTGATCCACTACAATGTACTAGGGCTGTGCATCTTCACTGGTCTCACGATTCGATTACGATTATCCTGTCAACGATTCGATTCGGTTCGATATCCCGGTGCATCACGGTGCATCACGATTCATACCAATGCGTTGCATCCTCAATTTTCTATATTATTGCACATGGCTTATTTTTCATCAATGCATACATGCAGTAAATACATATTTGTATTATTTAGAAAGTGCTTCAGAAATCAATAACATAAATGTCTTGACATTAATTTATAAACCAAAATAAATGAATTGTATAGGTCTAGCCTCCGTGTGTGAAATTGTTCCATTCTCAAAAACAAAAAGCTAATGCTTCTGCAGTCTAGCTGCAGCTTCTAGCCACGGTCTTCTGTTAAGAAAGGACACTGAATGTCCTGAATGTGGCATCACACACAGGACTTGAGTCTGAACACAGCAGACAACAGGAGTATTTACAATAGCATATACAAACAAAAATTATGTCTTACTGTTACATAAATCCCATGAATGTATGATCAATCAATCAATGTTTATTTATATAGCCCAATATCACAAATGTTACATTTGTCTCAGTGGTCTTCACAGTGTGTACAGAATATCAGTATTACAATACGACATTCTCTGTCCTTAGACCCTCACATCATACAAGGAAACACTTCCGAAGAAAACCCACAGTTTAAAGGGAACATGGGAGAAACCTCAGGGAGAGCAACAGAGGAGGGATCCCTCTCCCAGGACGGACAGACGTGCAATAGATGCCGTGTGTAAATTGAAAAGATAATACATTTGCAACATAGATTAAATTATATCTCAGTGATTAAGTGAATAACAAAGTTTCTATCGGGTCACTATCAGCCTGTCACTCATTATTTTCAGGGAGGGGGCGGGGCTTGGAGGAACGGAGAGGAGACGGTGATCGCGGAAGCTTTTTTCCTCCTGCCTTCACAAACTTTACACGCGTATATATCGTCTGCGAATTGCTAGAGGACATTCATACTCTGCAATCCAAGACTTAATTAAATCCACCAAAAACCTGACATGATTGTAACGCGATTATTTTTGAAAAACATAAATCTCTGTGCCGCAGCGACACGGAGTGATTCAGAGCGGGTCCTTCTGCTTTTGGTTCTGGACTGGTGGTGTTGTGTTCACAGCAGTGTTCCAACCAAGTTGTTACATGAACCATGGTGTTTGTCAGTTCATTAGCCACTTGTGTCATATTGCTTCCATGTACATATATTACAGTGTCATCTGCATACATTTGGATGTTTGTGTCAGGACATACAGATGGTGAATCATTTATATAGAGCGAAAATAGTAATGGTCCCAGGATTGAACCTTGTGGGACCCCTGTCGAAAGATGAAGGTCAGCTGATTCATGATTTTGAACTCTCACATACTGAGATCGGTTAAACAAATATGATTCTAACCATCTAAGTGTTTGTGAAGAAAAGTTAAAACTGGAAAGCTTAGATGTATGTAGTATTTTATGATTAACAGTGTCAAAAGCCTTTTTTAGGTCAAGAAACACAGCTCCTACAACACCACCTTTATCCATTTTTGATTTCATTTGTTCTGTAAAAAAACAGTTGGCGGTCTCTGTTGAGTATTTTGCCCTAAAGCCAAATTGCATTGGATGCAGAGAAAATGTACTAGTGTTTAAATGCTCAATGATTTGCTCAGACACAAGTTTCTCAGCAACCTTTGACACTGTAGGAAGGATACTAATTGGCCTGTAGTTACAGGAAGACATGGGGTCTCCACTTTTAAATATTGGGATAACTATAGCTGGCTTCCAAACACTTGGAAACATTCCCTGACTGAAGGAGAGGTTAATCATCTTGGCAATAGGATTAGAAAGTGTTGTGCTGAGATCTTTTAGCATAACCATGTCCATGCCAAGTATATCCTTTTTTCTCGATGCTTTAAGTGATCCAATCACTTTTGTAACTTCAGATTCAGTGATATTTCTTATGCTGAAAGCCGGCTCAATTATATTAACATAACAACAATGTGTGCAGTCAGTTGAGAAACACTGTGCAATGGTTGCAACAGAATCAATGAAGTAGTGGTTTAAAACTTCAGCTATGTCAGCTGGATTGTTTATAAACTTTCCATTTTCTTTAAGTTCAAGCTGTTTTCTTTCCTTATATTTCTTTCCAGTGAATAGTTTTAACTGTTTCCAGATCATTTTGGAATTACCCCCTGCCTTGTCTATTATAGTCAAGAAGAAGTCTGCCTTAGCCTTCCGTAACTTCTTAATGACTTTGTTCCTCAGCATAGCAAAGTGATGCCTGTCATGGCTTAATTTAGTTTTGATTGATTTTTTTAGGAGTAGATCACGTTCTTTCATCAGTTTTAAAATATCGTCATTTATCCAAGGGACAGTGTTTTTCTTATTGTTCTGCTTGAATTTGCAATTGAAATCTCTGATAGTGCTCTCTAATGTTTTTGAGAACATTTTACTGTCGTCTTCGTGGTCTATTCCCAGCAAAAGATCATCCCATTTAATATGTTAAACAGCATTTATAAAGGTCTCATATTTGTTTTTGGGAATTCCAAAATAATCATTTTTCCTGAATGAAGGGCTAAATCGCCTCTTGCTTAGGTTCCTGGCGATTAGAATCATATTGTGGTCAGAGAGACCGGTTAACATATTAAAAGATTTAAAAATTCTCTCTGGTTTGTTACTAAAAATTAGATAAATTTGTGTCCTGGTGGAATTAGTGATTCTTGTAGGTCCATTGATCAGTTGCACAAGGTCAAAGTTATCGGTTATCTGTTTAAGATTCTTTCTAACAGATTTATCCTCCCAGTTGATGTTAAAATCGCCCATTATAATAACTTCTTTGTTAAAATTACATTCTCTTAATAATTTCCTAAAATTCTCATAAAATTGATTGTTTGAAGAAGGAGGCCGATAGATAGCTATTACAACAAATGACATTTGTGGTGACAAAGTTATATTGACACCAACACATTCTAGTTCATTGCAATTAGACCACTGAATTTCACTACACTGGATGCTATCCTTCACATACACCATAACCCCGCCCCCTTTCGAGCCGCGTCTGTATCTCCGGTAAATGTTAAAACCGGGGACGTCAAAGGCTGCTGTAGGAGCGGACTCATGAAGCCAGGTCTCAGATAAACACAGGTAGTCCAGATTAGAGTCCAGTAAAAGATGCTGGATTTGCTCACTTTTAGATGTAATGCTTCGTATGTTCAAATGTCCACCTAAAAGGCCCTTTGGCTTAGTTTTGGGATCCCAGACTGTCCTTGAGTGATTCACAGTTTGAAATATACTCCGATTCCTGTTCTTCGTGATCGCCGGATTCACCTGTTTCCTGTTTACCTTTTGAGTTGTACTGATTCCAAATGTACGTGGATTATTACACCCAGATACAGCGGTGTTAAGAATGTCTTGCCGTGCTGGTGCATCCCCCCCGCTCCTCGCAGTAGTCGGTCAGCCCCGAACCGCGCAGCTCCAACCAGCCCGCAGCCATCCGCCGCGACTTCCACTCCAGCTCCGACACCCGGGGTAGGCCAAACAGCACTCTGTTGGAAATGTGTATTGCTTGTAGCATCCGCCGTGATGTTGGCTTCATTCTCTGGTGTAGTTTGGTATGGACCAGGGCACGGATTAATATCTCCAGATAGCAGCAGACAGATGGTGATTAGCAGTGCATTACTTTGTTGAAGGCGAGCTTGTGGCTTTGAGTGTTTCTTTAGTCGTTTGTATAAAGATGGAAAAATGAGAGACACCGCTAGTGTGTGCTTCCCATATCCAAAGTTTCCAAGAGTTGTATGGGTTTGTTGGCTCAACAGATCAGCCTTGTTCGCATATTGTGCGTTTTGTTGCTGGTTTATGTCAACAGGTCTTAAAAAGTTAAAAAGTATTGCCTGTATTAAGAGAGCTGTAACTGCACCCACTGCACCTGCCGCCATCATCCAAGTTTCTGTGGGGGAAGTGGGGGTGCGCGCTGCTAAAGAGACGCGCTACCATGGAAACCAAACAATGGTAGCTGTATTAAAGTCCAAGTGGAAACAGTCGTGAGTAAATCTGATTTTGTCAGAAATCGGGAGAAATGCGATCCCGGGAGATTCTCGGCGAATCGTGACGTCACCCCATTCAAAGTGAATGGGCAGAAGCGTTGAAGCGGCAACGCACGCCGCCGTGGGTAGGGGCCGTTACACTGTAGGTGCGCCGCGTTTGGGGGTGCAGGTGCACAGCAAAATCAAAAGTGTTATATTTTCAGTGTTGGAGTTGGAAATTTAAATATAGAGTTGTTTCAACTCATTTTAAGTGTCATTCAACTCCAAGATAGTTATTATTCAAAACGAGTTGGTGTTGAAACAGGGAGTCAATTGTTGAATTCTCCAAACAACTCTAGAGTGTTGATTTAATTACATAGCCAGTGTTACAATCTCTCTTTCTGTGGATCACTGGCTGTTGCTCTGTTGGGTGTGGCCGTGACTGTGAATGTGTGTGCGCGCAGTCGAGGCGGGAGACCAAATCGGAGGAGCATACCACCACATTCTATTTGGAGGTTAAACTGACCAAAGTGTAAGTAAATGTTTCGAACCAGTAGCCTAGTACAGGTATTTATTTATTTAACTGAACAGCGCTTACCTTCAGCTACATAAATACTAATTATTTTACATTGACTGCTGTCTTCGCTCCACATGCTAGTAATATGTGCTGCTATCATTAGCCAGGGGTGTTTAACCTAACATCTTTTTAATATCATTACAAAGTCTGTTATTGGGGCGTTTAGCTCCATGTGTTAGTATATTAGCTGCTATTGTTAGCCGCGGGTTGTAAGCTTAAAGTGTTAGTAAGTTTAGCTGCTATAAGTAAAGCTAAACACCTGCGGCTAACGATAGCAACTCATATTAACAGGTGGAGCTAAACGCCATAGTAGCTAATATTACTAACTAACACGTGGAGGTAAACACCTGTGACCAACAATAGTAGCTCCTGCAATATGAATTAGATGTGAGGCTAATATATGCTACTTTAATATATATTACTAACATGTGAAGCTAAACACCCAAGGCTAACGATAGCAGCTAATAGCTCAACTTGTCAGTCATATTAGCTGCTATCGTTAGCCACGGGTTTTTAGCTCCACGTGTTAGCATGTTCAGCTCCACATGTCAGTAATACTGCTATCGTTAGCCACTGGTGTTGAGCTCCACTGTTAGCATTTTGCTAAATTATTTCAACGACACTTAAATGCATAATTATATTTTTGTAGCAACAGGTCTGTTAGATATTTCTGTAATATGTTTGCTAATACATTTGTATTCTTATAGGACACCATGTTGGTGAAAGTAAGATATGGCGAAAGCCAGAAATATGTGAAAGTGGCTGAGACTGAAGAAGGCTATGAAAGCTACAGTACATTTCTTCAGAAAGGTATGGATAACTTGAATACATATCACTGATTGTTTGAGTCTAACAAATGAATCTTGTTTTAGTTAAACGTACCAATATTGTCAGGTGGTACATTTCAATATTCTCTCTCAGTCATAGAAAAGTTAGGTTTACCACTACAGAGTGAGCTGCACTTGACTGATGAATCAGGGACAGAGGTGGATGCAGATGTCTTTGAAGAGCTTTTACAAGCAGGGAACCTTACAGTCAAAGTGTCCACAGGACAGTCTTCAGGTAAGATTCAGACTCGCAATGGAAAATCAGGGACCCATCCCTACTGAGTTTTTGCTGAGATTACCCTGTAACATCGTTTGGAGGGCTGAAAGTATGTTTTTTTTCTTCTTTCATTGAGTATGTCATTCTTTTATCTATCTTGCAGTTGTGCTTCAAAATGTATCGCACACTTTGCTGGAGTCGGACCTTTCAGACACCTCATTCTCCGTGACCAATGCTTCATCCCCTGCTCGGGAATCAGCCAAAGAGGTACAGGGGACTAAACTTTTGCAATTTACTCAGTTCTTTATTAATCATTAAACATGGATATATTGGGCAGATAACCTATGATTTGTATGGAATGCCCAATATAATGACTTCCCATATGATTCTTCTTTATCTTCTAGATGGTCAGCGATGTTCTCCAGTCTAAGCTAGGGGGAGAAAAAATCTTGCAAGAGTATGCGACAACTAAAACATTGATGGATGGTACACGACGACAGATGGTACACCTACTGGTGGCTGACATGATCGAAGTTCATGGGTAAGGACTGAATATTCCCTTTTGGTGTTAATCATGTTTGCACAGATAGTGCTAAGTAATGTACATTTTGAAAACAGCTGCTCACATGTTAAAACAATCTAAAGCTGTAAGGCATTTATACTTTTAAGATAAAATATATATTTTTTTTTTTAAAGGAGGATCCCGCCAACACATGTGCGAGAAAAGTGTGCTCTTGGCATCATCACTCTATTTCCATGTCTAAGAGATCCATACTCAAAGAATGGATACGTATGTCTATGAATGAATGACCTGTATTCGAATTTGTGAAAAGGAAGTGTGTTCATTCTTAACTTTTTGAACAACCTTCCTGTAATGCTATCACTTCTGTGTTCTCAGTTTTGATTTATTTTTGGATGTTACAGGAACACTACTATGATGCAGATGGTGGATCTGGCTACTTGGCATGGAGGATAAAGACGGTTCAGCGCAACACTGCGGTTCAGTCCCGGAGGTGCTACCCCAGCACTACCTATCAAGATGGTCCAAAGAGCAAGAGGGATTTTCTCTTGACTTGTGAGCAACTGACTGGCGAGGAATGCAGAGAGGCAATATCCTTCATAAAGCATTCAGCTGACGAATCAGTTGTCAAAGAGAAGATGAAGGCAACATTTCAGTGTCGGCAAGCAATGACTCGGGACCAGCAAGCCTTTTCAACAGTCCTGGATGTGTTTCCTCGTTTCTTCGACATCCCTGGCTTGGTAAGAACAACATGTCATATTTTGTTTATTATTTGGATGGTCTGAGGGGTTGCCATGACTCATGGTGTTTCTCCTGTAGGTTGACCAAGATTTCACAATGATGTTTGGAGAAGAGATTTCTGGAAAAATGTTGGCGAGATGGCCCACTTTCTTCAAACCTAGGATCTTGGCAGACTGCAAGAACCTACACTCTAATGTTCATGTTGATGACCTCTTGTCTGCACAACAAAACTCAAATGAGTCAGGCAAGTATTTTCTCTTGCAGATTTTGTTTACTGAAAATCTTGAGACCTTTCAATGTTATCGGTTGCATAACCTTGATTTAAGACTATTTTCAGCTTTAAACGACTGACTGTTATATTTGCATATTTTTTGCCCCTAGGATGGGACAGTGACCTGTCAAGCATTCTACTCTTGGTTCATCTACTCCCCCCAACCTCAAAAGGCCATAAGAAGAGTGCTAACATTAGCTCGTATCAAGCTGTCAGCCATGTTGTGAGATATCTCAAGGTAGGCATTATTTTAGTTTTTGTATGCAGTTGTTATATCACTGGCACTCCTTGAGTTGGGACAATTTTGTTTTAAGTAGCTTAGTATGCCATTAAAACTTCTCTGTCTCTCTACGTTTTTGAAGATTGGAGCCAGTGTTGAGACCTTCCTTTCGAGTTTGGAACCAGGGCAGCCCTTCCTGCTGTGTGTTGGTGAACAGAAGAACAACATTCAACGGTTCTACGTCATCGTTGACCACAAGGCCATCCCTTGCAAGGGGTAGACATCCATGGCAGCCTTCGATGAACTCTTCAAAGCTCACTTCATCTTCAGTGTCAACTACCATGAATCCCTCACCAGCTTCTACACTTTCATACAAACCACGGTATTTAACATTGATATTGGAAGTGCCAAGGAAAGTCCCAGAGTCAAAGAACTCAGAGCAAGGCTTCTGCACACTGATATCTGAAGTTATTTACAACACTGGATGCAAATATGCTGATTTGTTTTATCTGTAAGGGACACCACAAAAGTTCTGCATTGCTTTGTCAGCATTTGAAATTTCACCATGGTTTATATCCTGGAAAGTCATTACGTTTGAAATGTGGCCAGCCGGGATGTTCTTTATCCTTTTGTACTTATTCAGGGTTCAAAAAGCACCTCTTCAGTCTGCACAGGGACACTGGTTCAACTAGTACTATGGACAATGTGGACACTCAACGAGAAACTGATGAATCTTCAAGTTCTCAGGCAGTTTGTACTGACACTTCCGTAACCTCCCAGGTTACTTTTGATAAACACAGGGTGTCCGCGGGGTCTTAAAAAGTATTAAAAGTTGATAAATCAATTTAGCGAAAATTAAGGCTATTAAAAAGTATTAAAAAGTATTAAACGGCATTTTCCAAGGTATTAAGAAGGTCCACAGCAACGACAACATGAAACACCCTTTAATTTACTGAAACAACATGTCGGGAAACCCCCTCAAGGCGGCCCCATGCATAGCGTGCCATAAAATGCTGCTTCTTATTTGAAGTTTCGTTGCCTTGCTCCGCTCTGTGGGGGGGGGGGGGTTAATCTGCTGGTGGACTACCTGAGAAATATACAGCAGGAGAACACGCCGTCCACCGCGGAGAATAAACAGAAGGGCGACCATGACAACCATGCTCCGGGGTCTTCTTCACTGCTTTTGGTGTATTTTGTGGCGGCAGCAGCGCCACTTACAGGCCTGGCATATGTACTACTTTTTGCATTTGCATTTTTCTGTATGAGGCCCCTCGTGGGGCCGGGGTCTAAGCCAAACTATATCCGGTCACAGAGATCTGCTATTTTAAAGTAAGGTCAACACATATCGACCCTAAATATAGTCTATATTAAGAAGGAGAAAAGTCTTAACATATATATTGTTTTTTGTAAACATATGACAAATGTGTGAGGGGGATGACGTCAGAGCATCGTCCTATGTGCCGGGCTTGGCCCCGGACAGCCCCAGCCCAATTTAACCCCTGGGTATTTGTGAGGGAGCTCCTATATGGCATTACCCCGCTGAAGCTCATGAAGTTTAATATTTAATATTTCAAAGTTTTGTTAATTGTTTTGTTTATTGGTCAAATACTGGTTTCTAATGGTTTCTGAGGAGTTTTACTGGAATGAAAGAGCACAGAAGCAACAAAGCAGCATGCTGCATTAACCCTGACCTTCACAGAGAGGTTGAAGTTCATGTGAAGAGGAGGCTTCAGTATTCTGTCTGCACTCTGTTTAGTTGTGCTATCTTACAATCAATAGTAAATGTGAGATAAAGTGTGTCGCCAATGTAACCGGTTAGAACTCGAAGTTGCGATGAGGTCTTAAAATGTATGGAAAGGGTCTTAAAAAAGGTCTTAAAAGGTATTACATTTGACTTCAGGATTCCTGCATATACCCTGAAACAGCACGTGTTAAACATGTGTGGTTCTGTTGTAGCCCAGTTACAAGCATCTGGTGTTGCTGAGAGCACTGTCCAAGCAATGGTGGGGTCCATGGAAGAGCTTGTAAATGATATTCATAGACAAGCAAGAGATGCAGTTCTCAACTGCAGTTCAGAGGTCCAAGGCACTGATTTGGGTAAAAAGTTGGAAAATAGTTTTGATCAGCTAGAGAATCCTTTCACATCCTTTAATACAGGATCCAAACGACAAAGATTCTTTGAAGAAAAGTGGGAGATTGTTGAACCTGTTGAGTATGTTCTTGGGGTCAGATTTGATTTACGCAGAGATCGAACAACAGGAGTTTACAATCAGATACCTGTAACAGATACATTTGTGTATGTACCCTTGTTGGGAACCCTTACAGATGTAGCGCTTCGTTTCAGACGCCTACCCGGGCGGGTCCGTGATCGGCACGGGGTGGGCCCCTGCTGAAAAGGAAAACCCCCCCGCAGGACTTGAAACGCCCCCTTGATAAATACATTTAATTATAATGAAACCAGCAGCAATGGATCATGGATCCACCAGGGGGAGCCGTGAAAAGCTGCCACACTGGAACTCATGTGAAATAAACAGCTGATCTACAGGTATCTGATATAGCGGATATTTGTTAAGATCCATATATGTCACGGATAGGATCACATTCTGTGCTTAAGTAAGAGACATGTAATCATTTACTAAACATCACCATGTTTTTATTTAACAAAATAATGTTTAATTCACGTTGGCGTAATTTACGCCGCGTAAGTACAAAACCATCGCTATGTTTTTAGATCAGGAAATGCATCCAGGGTCAAACAAACGATGTTCGATCGTGATCCTCGCGATCATTTAATGTATCATATTTCGCGAGTTGAAATAAATGCACTACATTTAATCCACGTTAGTTTACAACAACGACAATAATCGCTTTGTTTTTATATCACATCCGACGCAGCGGCTCTCTACCGATCACCCTAATCCCACGGGCAAACAATAATATGTACAGTGTTCATAGTTTACTATATTATTAGTGTCTAATATTACTGCTATAATAATCACACATTGAGTTGTTGAAATCAGACCGTCGTTTTTTTTAAACGCTCTGAATGAAACGGCAGCTCTCAGGTGATCAGCTGTGTGTTTACACAATAACATATGCATAGTAATTTAATACCTTCCAACACACATTGTAAGAACAGTTCTGTTTCATATGAGTGTTGAGAGCCGTATCCACAAATCTACTAATTTTGCCCCCAGTGCACCAGATTGATGCATTTAACTTCAATTTAAATAAAAACATCTTCTGTTGTAACAACAATAACATTATAAATAGTAACATAGCATGGTATTGCACATTTACTGTAGCTTTGAGTGTTACTGGCCTGAGATTTTTTTATTACATGAATGAAGGTGACTGAGGCTTTTTAATATAGACTTTTCAGTGTCCCACATTTTGCACAGAACTGTCCCACATTAGGAAAACAGATTGTCTGAGACAACTTGGCACTAAGAGTACTAATATGTCTACCATTTCTTGTATGAGTTTAATATCTGCATGTTCTCTTTTGGTTTGATTAGGACACATCCTGGGGATTTCAGAATGTTACTGGATTTTGATTTATTGTATCGGCTTCATGTCGCAATATATTCCCGAAGTCTGAAATGCAAAAATGTTCCACATTAGGGCAATTCACCCTGCATTTAATCATTTTGTTTATTCCATCATGAAATTAATGTAGGCTATTTACTTAGTACATATCTGACATTAACGATTAACACACTGTTCATACTGCTCACAGGCTGATATCTAGTGTATTCATACCCCTCACTGTTTATTCATCATTCAATTAATTATATATTTTATTCTGTAGATTGTGAACATTACTTTTCACTTTACTGCTTGTTGCACCTGGTTAGAAGTTAAACTGTATTTCGTTGTCTCAGTACCTGTAATCTGTGCAATAACAATAAAGTTGAATCTAATTTGAGCAGGAACTAATGTAGGCTATTTACTTAGTAGGCCTACATATCTGACATGAACGATTAAACACGTTTGTGCATTCTTTATGAATACAAACCGAGTCATTTCGTTTATTTTTAACGAAATAAATGTGATTTAATCCACATAATTTACTGTGTTAATTGTTTACTTAGTATTGTTTAACTTGAATGTTCTTCACTTTTTAAATGCCTCTGTGATGTGCTGCTACCCATTTCCCCTCGGGGACTAATGAACGAATACTATGACATTAACGATTAAACACATTTGTGCATTCTTTATGAATGCAAACCGAGTCAAGCCGACTCTAATAAACGAATACTATATATTGAACGTCTATTGAATGGCCTTTGTATGTATACAGTACAGTATAGCCCAACCATTTACACCTTCCTTTTTTCCCGTCAAGAGTTTGAATTGGAGAAAGGTAATCGGTGGTGCTTTTATAGCCTATTGCATAATAACTGTGTGATTTATATTGCTTTTCAAATGCATATGGCCACCCATTTACACGGCTCTTCCCGTCAAGAATATGAATAGAACTTAGTTAAATCACTTTACATTTCTGCGAATGAATTTTTAATCACACACGTCTCCCCATCCCGAAAATAAAAAGAGGAAACAATTTTCAAGTTCAGTTTTCACCATTTTATTTAAAATAACTGACATACAGTAACAGACACATGCTGTAGGCCTATCTGCTGCGGAAACCAGGACGAGCGATTTCGGGATCTGTTTTTCTGGGGCTCCTCAGTCTCTCGTTTACCCGGCTCCTGATCTTATGCCACTGGTCAATGTTCAGATTTGGGAACCGATTGGAAACATAAGACTCAATCTGTTGCTTCACATTGAGGGGAAGAGGCATTTTCCCATTGGTCCCAGTCCAGTTGGTTATTTTCACCATTCTCCCATATGTTACAAATGGCGTTATGGCCATGAACATATTAGCAGCATAGATCTCAGGGCGATGCTGTCCCTTAAAAAAGCTGTCCTGGTAAAAACTTTCCTCTCGTTCTGAGGAAACAGCCCTGGTGGGTTCATCAGGAGTGACCGCCGATACTGAGACAACGAAATGCAGTTTAGCTTCTAACCAGGAGCAACAAGCAGTAAAGTGAAAAGTAATGTTCACAATCTACAGAATAAAATATATAATTAATTGAATGATGAATAAACAGTGAGGGGTATGAATACACTAGATATCAGCCTGTGAGCAGTATGAACAGTGTGTATGAATATGCTAAGATATATAAAGTATGAAAACGGTAGGACCATACCGTTCTCCAGCCCCAACCCCCCCATGTTTCATATGTATGTTGGGGACCCTTTGTTTAAAACTAATTGGCCATCGGAATGTGTGGAGTCACATTCCACAGCTCTCCCCCCTCCTGTGATCCCCCGCACACAGAGAAAGAAATATCAAACATTTAATAAAAGTGAAAAACAATGAACAAGACTTAACGTATTCATCATAATTAATTATATTTATTTCGTTTGGATGTAGGTGATCTTCTACTATATGAACATTTTGGACCCAAAATCACAACATATATGTAAAAACAGATTTTGAAAATGATTTTATTTTTCACAACACAAACATACACAACGAAACCATTTAAAAGCTGGAAATATATACATGGGATGTGACTATGATAATGTGAAAGTTTGATTGAGGTAGCATGGGATTTCATTCTGATAAGGCAAAAGTGTTATTATAAATATAATACAAATATATATATATGTACAAAAATCTGTTTTTTGTGTCTTTATCTGTGCCACGCTTCAAAGCGGTTTCTGTCAACTACGACACAGAGGGCAACATCACAGATTCCTCCTCTTCCATGTCAAAAAACAAGCTTAAAGCTTGACTCACGTTCAGAGTTCTCTTCATCATAGTTGAGTCTTCAAAACTCTAAATATATCTAACTATATCTACATTTTCAATGTTTGTTTGTCACTTTACTTCAATCGCAGTCTCCCGCAGCCTCTCTTCGTCTCCCGCAGCCTGTCTTCGTATATCTTCGTCTCTCTCCATTTCCCGCCGTCTCTCTTCGGTTCCCGCCGTCCCTCTTCGTCTCGTTTCGTATCACTCCGTTTACCTGATTACCTCACCCCTTCCTGGTAAATACATCCTGTTGAGCAGAATCTACAGTTTCCAGTATTTTCCGTTTCGTAAAATGACAAAATACGGCGAAAATATTAAAATATGTGCTTCCATTATTCATACTTCTGAAATATATCTGTATTAACTTTATATCATCGTATGTCCGTGTTTATTGGGTATTTTTGCATGAAACAAAGACTGGCCTATAGTTTCGAGCCAGTACTTTCGACAGAAATACACATATACATCCTGTTGAGCAGGATCTACAGTTTCCAGTATTTTCCGTTTCGTAAAATGATCAAATATGGCGAAGATATTCAAATATGTGCTTCCATATTTCATACTTTTGAAATGTATTAACTTTATATCACCGTATATCCGTGTTTACTGGGTCTTTTTGCATGAATCAAAGACTGGGATATACAGTAGTTTCAAGCCAGCACTTTCGACAGAAACACACGGCAATGTTGTCCGGACTGTTGTTTTTATGCGGCACCGGCTTGAACAGGTCATGTGATCTGATCACGCCGGCGTGACGGTCGACTCCAAAGGGTTAATATTAAATACATATAAGTATTTTTACAACTTGTATTTAGAAATACTCTGTTGTAATTATTGATGCATACATGTGTTCATCCATTCAATGTGGCATCTGCTATAATGGGGTTAATGTATGATATTACTTAATAATACAATACATTATAATATATGATATGATAATTACATTTTAGTTTTATTCATTTCTTATTTCATAGTTTCTCATTATTATTATTATTTTTTATCGCTCATCTTATTTTTGATTTTATTAATCTGTGTGAATCTGTGCTGTCCTGTTTTTCACTCTCACCCTGTTGCTGTTTGAACTACTGAATTTCCCCACGGGATTAATAAAGGTCCATCTTGTCTTATCTTAATGTATAAGTTGATTTACTTCAATCTACTGTACTGTGTAAAAACACCCCAACAATATTACAAGAAATATACTGCATGAAGCAAACTATATACTTTATTTGATCTAAAATATTGATGTTTCTACAACACCCATTGTGTATTTTGTGAATGAAGCGCCATCTCATGGTTAAATCCTGTAATTGAACAAATGGGGAAATTGGGCAACGCCCTCTAGCAATTTGGCAACACCCCCAGCCCCTGGCATCCGCTGGGCTTTTGACTGGGACACACCCTTTTGAGTCTGATCTGGAGTGCTACATCTGTAAGTCCATATTTAAGAACAGTGAACTATGTGAATTATTCCTGCAGGCAAAACAACAAGAAGAAGGTACTTATAAAGACATAAGTGATGGTTCATATTTCAAAAGCAATGATTTGTTTTCCAAGCAAAAACACGCCCTACAGGTTCAACTCTATGACGATTTTGAGACAGCAAATCCCTTAGGTTCAAAGAAGGGTATACACAAACTTGGTTGTATTTACTTCATATTGAGGAACCTACCCCCAAAATGTAATTCTGTGCTGATGAATATTCATGTCATGGCCCTTTTTCATGCACAAGACCTGAAAAAATATGGATTTGATGCAATACTAAAGCCTCTCACTGATGATCTTAAAATACTCGAAATGCAAGGGATAGAGGTGCCTTTCTCTGACTCACCATTGCTAGGATCTGTTATTCAAGTAACAGGTGATAATCTGGGTTTACACGGGCTGTTTGGTTTTGTTGAGTGTGTCAGCGCAACATATTGTTGTAGATTTTGTTTAAGTACCAAAGGAGATTTACAGTCCGTCTTCACTGAAGATGACCCTGGTATGGTTTTTCGTACTAAAGAAATCCATGCAGAACATTGTGCAGCTCTACAGGAAAATCCTATTTTAGGGTCAACATTTGGTGTCAAGAAGACATGCTTGCTCAATACACTAACATTTTTCCACACCTCTGCTAACTACGCGGTGGACATCATGCACGATTTGCTTTGAAGGTGTACGAACTGAAACTTGTATTTCAGTACCTTGTCAATAAGAAGTGTCTATCTCTGGAAACACTGTCAATGAGGATCCAAAGTTTCAACTATGGATATACTGAGAGACGGAACAGGCCAAGTGGTTTAAAAATGGATGAGAGCAAAAATCTTGGATTGAATGCAATTCAGTCATGGTGTCTCTTGCAAAATGCTCCCCTTATTCTTGGTGATGTTGTTGAAAGAAACAACAATTGTTGGAATCTGCTCCTCCTCTTGATTCAGATTGTGAATATTGTTTTTTCACCAATTATTACAAATGGTATGACATATTATTTGAAGCATTTAATCATTGATCACCACAAGCTGTTCAAATCTTTGTTTCCTGACAGAAGACTTATTCCAAAGCATCATTTTATGATACATTATCCAAGGTGTATTCGAAAAATAGTTCCACTCCTCCATGTATGGTGCATGAGATTTGAGGCCAAACATAATTTTTTTAAAAGATCAGTGAAGAATTTCAAAAACATTACAAAAAGCTTAGTAAAACAACACCAAAGACATTTGGCTTATCACTGGGAGAATTTTAATTTTCAGAGGTTCGAGTTTGGACATCACGCTCTGCCGCTCCGACAGGGAGCTCTGCTCTGAACACCTGAGCGGCCCGTTCTAACAGCTGTTCACCAGCGTTCCAGTCTGTGCCACAGTGACTCCGGACCGCACAGTTAATATTAACGAACGCACCCGTAGGTAATGTAGCTGCTGAAGCTAGACCCTCATCGCGGAGCAGCAGAGCCGACAGGCAGGAAGACTCGAGCACACAGCTCGTGCTGCATTATAATATATAAAAAAAGAACACCATGCGTGTCATGATTGCACATAACAGCTCGCGGCCGCAGATTACTCCGGGTCCCAGACCCCCCCATACCCCAAAAATATTTTTATTGCAGATCTACATGAATCACACAAACGACCTATTTTGGATTCAACACGGTGAATTTCGCCGAAAGGTGAGTGATTTTCATGCCTGACTCAGCTTTAGCATGTTATGTTTCTGTTTATCTCTGCTGCCTTCAGTCCACATATACATTTTATACACACACACACACACACATTCACACTGTTCTCCTCTGTTTACATCTGTGTTCTGTATTGCATTGACATATTTCTTACTGTTCAGTTTCAAGTTGAAGAACTGTTTGTAGATGTTGTTTTATACTTTTATATGTATTGGGTCTTTATGGTCCATGTGTTAAATGAATACGCAGAACTGTGAATTGTGTTCACTCATAAGTGATGGTTAAAATACACACAGATATGTCTCAAGGCCCTAGCACTGTTTTTAAGGTGTTTTTTTTTATTTAAAAGAGTTATATATATATGTATTGTGTTGTATAGTGTCACTTAATAAAACAGTGATTTGCATTTAAATTGTCAGTGTTGAAGTGCTTACTCAAAATGTTAACTTAGGGATTTTGAGTTACAGTTATCTGAAAATATGTATGTAATGTTTTAAGTACTCTACATTCAGTCAGTTTGAGTACTACTCAATTGGCGTTTTATACAGCGAAAAGTTTTTTATTTAGAGATAATAAAAATATTCATCCATCCATCCATCCATCTTCTCCCGCTTATCCGTGGTCGGGTCGCAGGGGTAGCAGTTCCAGCAGAGAGCCCCGAACTTTCTTTTCCCTGGCGACATCAACCAGCTCTGACTGGATATTAAAAATATTCAAGTTCAATATATTTGATTTTCATATGTACTGTGCTAACAAAATAGCTAGTTGGAAATATATGAACAATACTTGATCTTTATATATACAGTGTTAACACAAATTCTTAGTTAAAAAAAACTTAATATATAATGTTTCTTTAACTTAAAAACTATATGTTTGTGTCCCTTGAAAATTACTACTAAATAGAACTCAATTGATAAGATTATACTTTAACTTAAAACATTTCAGTTTAAGGTATAAGTATTACTCAAAAACATCGATGTAATCAGTTTCGAAAAAACTTTTGAGTTCTATTAACTTGTCAGGTTTAAATCATAACAATTGTGCAAGCAGGTAACCACTATGGCTTAGATCAGGGGTGCCCAACCTTTTTTGAACCGAGAGCTACTTTTAAAGTTGCCAGTCTGCCGAGATCTACCAGTCCAAATAGAGAGGCGTAGCCATTACTGACAGCCTACTACCAGGTAAATACACACTTCTACTTGTATAGAACTGACCTTTGTACGATTAATACTTCATAAAATACTGCAGATCCTTTATAATTACCTCTTTCTAATCTACACACATACAAGTATTTAACTGAAGTCACACAACAGTGTTGTTGATACAGAGTTGGAGTTTATTCACACGTCACATACTACAGTGGGTAATGTCTTCAAGAAACATTGAACAGTGCTGCCACATATGAGACGGGACTAAAAGAAAAGACTCTGAACCCTTTCTTTGCCATTATATAAAAACAGTGTTGCTACAAAAGTATAAATTAGGCTTACTAATAAGACAACTCAGATCTGAAGCTACACAGGAATCTGCTGCCAAAGTGCAATAAAAAAGACAAAATTAATAGAATCAAACCCTTTTTTTGTTACATTTTAGTAGATTATAAAAAGAAATGCCTTTAAAATAGGATGCAAGCAACACTAGTTTCTTAACCTGAATTGATGATAGACTATAATCAATTTAAGTTTGCATTCTTATACCATTTTGTACAATAATTATAATTAATAAGTTCAAACAAACTCAAACTCACAGCTGATTAATAACGGTATCTAACTTGAGTTTTAATTATATCAAAAACCTGTTGAAATGCTTCTGTTATTTTTATTACGCATAGGCAGCCTCCAGGAATGCTTCTTTCACAACTTCGCCGTCTTTGAAAGACTTCATGTGTTTCGCAAGAACGTGACTGACACGATAAGATGCTCTGGTAGCAGCCTTGCTCTTGTTGTTGGGCCTGGTGAAAATGGACTGCTGTGCATTTAGCTGTCCTTTCAGGCCCCTCCCCTTTTGGAGCGTAGGGCAGAATTAGGAGGGAATTCCGTCTCGTAGCGTTTGGGCACTGTTTTGAAATGCCGCTCCTAAATTACCCTTCTTCGATAAAGCCACGCTCACATTGCAGACGAGACAGATGGACTTTGAATTGGAATAGATACACAAAATAATCATCTTCCCACTCGGAGTGAAAATTCTATATGTTTTGCTTCTGCCATGATTGCGGTCTTGTGTGTGTGCGGACTGTCACTCCTGGGGCCTATGCTACGAAGCTGGTTCAACCTAACCTGATATGTTTGAGTTAGCCGGTTGGCCTAATCCAAAACATACGCGCTGTCGCTAAACTGTACTACGACGCTGGTTATCAAGTGGATCGCTCAAGCCAGCCGTGTCCTATCTAGTTAGGTGCGCGTTCACATGAAAGGGGTGGTATTTGGAGCATTCGACCAATCACAAACATGGAGAAGCGTACTGACAGCGCAGCGTCATACTTCCTGAATGAAAAGTGAACTTTAATACTAGTCAAAAATGAAGAAGTTAAACTTTAAACATCCATGACTTAAACACTTGATCCAGGATCAAAGCCTCAGAGCTGCACCTGCAAGGTGAATACAGCTGGGAACAGAACAAGTGTTTGAATGCGTACATTAACAGGTTTATGATATCACTGCCCGTCTAAAACACGATCTGACTTCAATTACATTTGTCTCGAGTGTTTCGTCAACTTATGTGTTGCTTAAAATAATACTTCTGCATACAGTATGTGACACTGAGTGTTGCACGGCCAGATACGGCTCAGCTGACTCAGATCAGGAGATATATGATACATTATGAAGTGATATGCCGCGGACTGTACTTAATGTACTCTGATCCGGTTACTTATGTTGTGGCAGATATTTAAGTAAGCTTTCTTAACGCTAATGTTATAATAGTCAGATTGCTCTGAAGATGGGAGGTGATATTCTATTCATGTTCACGTTCACACAGTCGGTGATTTTTGCCGGCCGTCTTTCCTGCGACGGCAGCTTTTCTGTATTTCCTTTCTCCTGTAATATGACTTGATCGCTTTAAACTCCGCACACTGAGCTCTGATTGGTCAGCAGGCAGTGCTTTCACTGAGTTGAGCTCTTAGCCTGCAACCTAACCTGGTCCCGACCAGGTTAGCTGCTTAGCATATATTACCATGGAGATCTAGCCTGCTAAAAAGAGAACCAGCTTCGGATGACCGGAAAGCCGGAGTTTCCCCTGAATTTAGCCGGCTAAGCGAAAATCCTGCTTCGCAGTATACCCCCCTGGTGTTGACATGGTGTTGACACGGACAACGTTAGCGAACTAGTGCACTGCCCACTGCCCACCAGCCACGCCCCGACACATGGGGTCACGCCGGCCAATCACAAAGCTTTGATGCGTTCAAGTGCATTATTCTGGCACAGGAAGATTATGTTATAGGACATTAACGATACAACTGAATATTGTTGTTCTATTTTTAGACATCTCGCGATCGACTGGGAATCTCCCCGCGATCGACCGGTCGATCGCGATTGACTGGTTGGGCACCCCTGGCTTAGATAGAAAGGCAGGGTACACTTATAGCCCACTACAATTTAATATTGTATGCTGAGATTTCAGGCCTCTATAATGAATTAGTATTGTTTAGATGTATTGCTGCAACGTTTTGTTTACATATTGATTAGTCGATCAAAAAATTAGAACAATAATATTTGCCAAATGTTATGATAATGAATGTTTTCATAAATATTTTGGTAAAATTCTTCCTATCAATCAAAAATAAATGAGACACTATCCTCAGGGGGATCATTCAGATTAGGGGGAAGATCTTCAAGTATATTCTCTGAAAAAATGTCCGGTTTGAATGCCGACCTATCCTGCATCTGATGTTCTTTGCTTTTGTGTGAATTAAAGGTGGAATAAACATTGCTCTGAAAGTTGCAGCCTTGATATGGACAAGTTACCTTTTGCTTCAATTTCAAATGTCTTCGCAAATGTGTGAAAAAGTCTGCTTGACTGCAAGGCTCTATAAAGTCGCATAGCTGACAGTGGAACGCTGTTTCACTCACTTTCTCGATATCCTTATATCATGTCGATAAGTGAACCTTGAGTGCATTAAAAGATTTAAACGTGCAAAGGCATTCCTTATGGAGGCATGGGAGTGGTGATGTCCTAGTATGGCAGCCAGGTTTGAGGCGGTAATGCTTAAGTAAAAAGCCTCTTTTTTCAGAGCAAAATGAGCAGAACGTACAGGTCCACTGCATCGGAGGTTTTCGATCTGCTTGGCAAATCTGAAAATCAAGAACGACAAACCAACAAAAAGAATCAAACATCACGTATACAACAATTTAAAAACTATAGTGTAGTATTTACCTGATTCAGAATGCAAAATGTGTATTATGAAATAAGTGAAAGTGAGAAGAGGACTACATTTCATCCATACTATTGTTGTGATCAAATTCTAGTGATGTTAAGATAAAGCTCTTACGCCGCTGCTCATACAAAAATACAAACGATCAGAGAGGAATTGTGTAGTGTGTAAAAATACCTTTTACTGCTGTGATTGTGGGATGTGTGGAGTTGCCACCATCTGTTAAAGCCTTAATGGGGAAGAATAAAACAATTTTTAAGCAGCTATTTCTAACAAAAACATAGACATTTAATCGATTATAGCAAACATGACAAATCACCACCACAACATTTTTTAAATATGGCATAGCCTTTAAATCACAAAGACCTGGATATTACAACCATCAAATAAATATTTTTCAACTGAGTATGCCAGCCAACATCTTCACTATTATAACAGATTACAGTGGCGAACCGTGCCTATCACTACTGGACCCCCCCCCACACACACACACACCTCACGCACGCAGCAGCAGCAGCCGCTCTAGTAAGATTTAAATGCACAACAACGCTTACTAACCAGCAAAGAAAAATTTGTCTCACTCACCAATGGTCCTCACTTAAAGACGAAATCTGTCCTTTTGGATGAATTTTTCGATTACCCGGTCATAAAGCTGATCACTGCTTTTCAGATCCAAAAGAAGTTGCCTTTCAATAGCCATGGAAGCTAATGCAGGGAGTCGGGATTGTCCTGTTCTGTTCCTTGCATATGTTGTTATCCGTTTGAGGGCGGAAAATGTCCTTTCCACAGATGCAGTGGTGACGGGGATCGTTACAACTAAACATATCAGTGCATATAGCTGATGCATGCTGTCACAAAGTTCTTTTCGTTGGAAAAAGAAAAGGAGGTCAGATGGGTTCTTTCCCTGAAAATCTGTCATACCATACATCACAGACAGTTCTGTTTTCAGCCGAGGCAAGTCAAAGTGCGGCCCGTAGCTCTCTGTGAGGCTTGCGAATGCAGTTTCAGGGAAGCTGTTAAAGCTGGTGAACTGTTGAGGGTCCAGAAGAGAAAGGAATGACAGTTTTTCATGAACCAATTTTGCACCTGATTTAAAATGTTCTCAAGAATGCCATTGTGCAGGTGTAGTGTGAGCGAGAATCTCCATGGGCTCTCCGTCCAGTTGGCAGGCCGGTGTCCTGCACAGTTTCATCATATATTTGATCAAAATAATCCCTCTGCCCTTCAATGCAAATGCAAAACTCTTCCACCCTTGTCAGACAAAAGTGCATGTCGAATGACTTGTTCTGTAAGATGTCGAAGAGCACATCTGAATGCGCAAATATCTCGTTAAAAGTTGAAAGGAAAAAGCCAAATTCAAAGTTGCCCAGGTTTGATAGGTAGCCATCAGCACTGAGAATGGCAGCATCATCAAATTCGTCGTGGTGTTCAACTATGTATTCAAGCAGATCCTTAAGAGCATCCTTCTTTTCAAATACAGTGCACACCAATCTTGAAAGAAATTGCAAAATTCCACCTGGTTGCTTCTGGCCTATTTTATCAAGCAGCCGCGTTCGTTTTGGCGATCTAGAAAAGAACGCAGCCAGGCCAGAAAGGTGTGAGAAGAAAATTCTGCATTCTTTAATTTTAGCTACACCTTGAGATAAAACCAAATGAAGGGCATGTGCATAACAGTGTATGAAAAGTGCCTGTGGGATCTTTTCCCTGACCTTGGCTTGGACTCCGTTCAGCCCCGATGCCATAACGGCAGCACCGTCATAGCACTGGGCTACAAGTTTTCTCCATGCATCCATGTTCCTCCAAGAAACCGAGGGCCATGGCTGCTACATCCTCTGCCCGTTTCTTCCCTGTCACATCCTCACATTTGACGAACCTCTCTTTTACGCCACTGTCTGTTACAAACCGAAGAATACACGATAACTGTGCAGCATTGCTGACATCTGTTGTTTCATCCAGCATTAAAGCTACAGAGGGTGCTTTACTTATTTATTCTCTGATGCTCTCACCCATCATTTCGGCCACAGCACTTATCAAGTCGTTCTGTATTTGACTCGAGGTTCCAATGAACACCTTAGAAGTGGACAAATGGTAGTGTCTGGATCATATTCTGCTAAAAATGTAAGCAGCTGCAGGTAATTACCACGATTGGCTGATTCTCTGCTCTCATCATGGCCCCTGAAAGGTAACTCCTGTTTCCCAAGGAAAATCACACAGTGGATCAGACGTTTTGTTCACCTTTTTGTTGTGCATGATCGTTTCTCTACGTCTCTGTTCGTCCAGCTATAGATCAATCCTTGAGTCTCCAAAAGTCTTCATGGTGACCGTTGCCTTAAGATGCCCTGCTGTGTTTTTGTGCAGCCTTGGTTAAACAGCTCAGATTATTTTAGCCTTTCCAATTCCATGCCCCCTTTTCGGTCCCAAAAAGCAAACGGTCCCAGCAGTAGAGCCTTTTGTGACTAACGTAGCCACGGGTATCTTTCCCAGTTGCTAGCCTGAAAATGGCGAACATAGCCTGCTTTAGCAACTTGATTCAGCTCAAGATTTTCGGGCGTTTGACGGCCTTTTTTTACAATGTCCATCTTTTCAGTGAATTGTCGTCTTGAAAAAGGTACTAACAATAATTCCGCAACAACATCTTCTTCACCTGTTGCCATGTCAACGTTAAAACGAATACAACGGAAAATTAATTGTTACGCCGCATCTATATCTTCTGTCTCGCCGGTGAACTAACGGGCCTTCTAGAATACCCTGGAACCGAGGGAAACTCCGAAAGAATACGCCCATTCCCTACAAATCAATATATGATTAGTTGGTCAATCAGAGCGTTCACTCTCATTCAGTGCAACGACCAGGACATTCGATCAAGGATGTAGAATACCCAGAACAAGATCTGATGTGTTAGAAAAGAAAGCAACCAAACACCACTGAAATGCGTAGTGCATGGTCCGAGAAGGACAAACAAATCAACGTAACACTGTAATATTACAGATCAACAACACAGATACGATTCTAATTTATTCATTTTATTTATCTAATTAAATCGATGTTTTATTTGTGTTACAGCCGCTGCCTTCCTGGGACTGTTAACTGTGTGTGTGTGTGTGTGTGTGTGTGTGTGTGTGTGTGTGTGTGTGTGTGTGTGTGTGTGTGTGTGTGTGTGTGTGTGTGTGTGTGTGTTAGGGGTGTAACAGTATCCGTATTCGTCCCGTACCGTCACGGTTCGGCACATGCAGTCACACGGCGAATACGCCTTTTTTTACGAGTGGGAAAAAAGTCTGTCACTCAGGGCAGTATTACACTATATATAATCCAGGGGGCGGTATTGCGCCTAAAAGCCAGCCGCTCGTAAATAACAAATGCAGAACAAGAACAACAAACACTACAAAACGAACAAAATACATGAAGAAGAAAGGTTAGCTATGGCGAGTTCAAACAGAGCTAGAAGACCCACCTGCTTCGTTTAAATCAGCTGTGTGGGAACATTTCGGGTTCCCTGTGGACTATAACAATGATGGGATGCGAGTTGTGGATCGGACGAGGACGGTGTGTCGGCGTTGTTTCACAGCGGCGCGGTATGCTAGTGGTAACACGTCCAACATGCTAAATCACATCCGAAGGCATCACCCAGATTTGTCAATCACCGGAGCCCGGCAAAAGACGACAGCTGTTCAACAGCTGATCCCTGCTGTTTTTAAGAAGCCAATAGAAATGACAGCCGAGAGACCAAAACAAATAACCGAAGCAATTGGCATGTATATTGCAACGGCAATGCGACCTTATGCAATAGTAGAGGACCCCGGCTTCAAATATTTATTGAAAGTGCTCGAGCCTCGCTATAGTGTCCCATCCCGTGCGCACATGAGCCAGTCCGTGGTCCCTGCAATTTACCGGCGCACACGAGTGGTTGTTGAGCATGAGTTGTCCGCTGCATCCGCTGTTGCACTAACAACAGATGGATGGACCTCCCGTGCTACTGAAAGTTATCTCACAGTGACCGCACACTTCATCAACTCAGAGTGGGAAATGCAAAATCCAGTTCTACTTACACGCCCTGTGTATGAACAGCACACTAGCACCCACCTAGCTGAGAAGCTACAAGAGGCAGTAGCAGAGTATAAACTTGAAAAGCCCAAAACTATCGCAGTGACCACTGACAATGCAAGAAACATTGTTACAGCTGTCGGTGAAGCAGGACTGGGTCCACAAATAGGATGCTTTGCCTATACATTAAACTTAGCATCACAGAAAGCGATGGCAGTCAACCAGGTATCTCGACTGCTGGGAAAAATCAGAAGAGCTGTTTCTTTTTTCCACCGCAGCACAACGGCTGCACATGTTTTGGAGCAAAAGCAGGAGATGCTTCACTTGCCAAAACACCGACTCATCAACGATGTGGCCACACGCTGGAACTCCAGCTATGAAATGGTTGAGCGGTACCTTGAACAACAATCGGCTGTTTACTCGGCACTACGTGCCCTGAAGAACAAGGATATTGCCAATCTGACTGACCAGGAGGTAAGAGTCGCAGAGAATGTGATTGAGATTATGAAACCTCTGAAGACAGTCACTACAATACTGAGCACTGAAACGGCACCATCGGTTTCTATGATCCTACCACTTAAAACCATGATCTTGAAATCTATGGAACAAAACGATGAGGACACTCCCACTGTCGGGGAACTCAAGCATGCCATCAGGGAAAATCTGCAAAAAAGATACTCTGACGCTGGGCTGCAGGACTTCCTTCACAAGTGCACAGCTCTGGATCCGAGGTTCAAAACACTTCCTCACTTGGACCGTGCCTCTCATCTGAGAATCTATGAAGATCATCATACCTGAAGTTCTGAGCAGAGCAGAAAATGTATGTATTATGGTGATATTTTAAATACCTTATCTTATGTCTTAACTAAACATTTTATTGTAACAATGGTCACTGAACTCACTTATTACCTGTTTTTGTCATTTCTTTACTGCAGGTTGAGACTACAGAGGCCAGTCCAGCGACTACATCACAGGCCACTTCATTACCAGCGACATCAGAGTCAGCACCCCCCCCTCCAAAGAGGTCAGCCATGGAAGAACTTTTTAGCCCACTCTTTAAACCTGGCCAGAGTAACCAGCCTGATTTGAAGCAGCAGTTGAAGGACGAAGTGTCTGCGTACATGGCAAAGGAGTGCATTTCAATCGACTCAAACCCTCTTGCCTGGTGGAAGGATAATGAGTCTGTTTATCCTAATGTAGCCATGTTGGCACATTGTTACCCGGCTGTACCTGCCACCTCAGTCCCCAGCGAGAGGGTTTTCTCGACGGCAGGAGACATAGTTACCGCCAACAGATCTGCCCTCACTACTGACAACGTAGACTAACTCATCTTTCTGAAGAACAACTTGAAAATAGAGTAAAGCTTGAGTACCTTTATTTAGGCATAATGGCCTCACACACTCACAAGTGAATTACACATGTTAGACATTGCTCCTAAAGGTACAGATGTTATTTTGTTTTATATTTATCATTGTAATCATTTTATATTTTGACATCAGGAGATGTTATACAGTTCTGTATTGCCTTTTGTTGATTGTGATTGAAACACTTCCTTATTATTTATTTTAATATTTTCAAGACATTCTTTTTAGTTGTTCAGCTTATTTAACCTTTTTGTTTGTAATATGGCTGTGTGTGTGTGTGTGTGTGTGTGTGTGTGTGTGTGTGTGTGTGTGTGTGTGTGTGTGTGTGTGTGTGTGTGCGCTACTGTTTGTGGTTTGTTTTTAACTGTAACAGTTAATGATTCCAAATGTTAGAGTTCCTTTCCTTATTTTCATACTACTGTTAAAAATAAATAACAGCAAAAAAAAAAATGCATTTGGGACTTTTTTTTGCTTGTGTGTGTGTGGTGTGTGTGTGTGTGTGTGTGTGTGTGTGTCTCAAACTCCGCAGCGAGGGCTTGCAGCACCGCGGAGCTTGAGGAGGGACCCTGCAATGGAAATGCGCCATCGCATGCGTTTCCATTACAGTTTAGTAGCTGGGGCAGTAACTATTGTAACGCAGTGTAGGCAGAGCCGTGACGTCATCTTCAATGCACTGTTAGCCCTCAGAGCTCACAGCTCCTCATATCTGTTCAGAAACTAGACAAAAGTGAAACAAGTCCAAACCACAGACTGCCTGTGTCATGGCGAATACAGTCACTGGTTTATTTATGTTTGTAGGCCGTTGTTGTGAGTGTGGACGGTCGGAGCTTATACTGCGTTAGCTTAGCCGATCTCCATTTAGAAAACACGCATTTTAAAGGATTTTTCGCCTGCCGTCTGTCTGCAGACTTGTCAAAGCATTAATTCATGGTTTTTACTAACCAGTATCAGTATGTTGTTACTTCGGCATCACTTTCAAATGTGTATTACCATTAAATCACGGTCAAATATTTCGCCACATTATGTCCGCAATAGTATTAACTAATGTTAGCTAAAATTAAATATCCAGTCGTTTTTTGTTTTTGAATATCTGTTTGTGAAAAGAAAATCCAATGACCAAAACATACACTGACCGCCTTGGCCCCTTAGTTCCAGTGAAGGGGATCCTCAATGCTTCATCTTACTAAGACATTTTGGACAATTGTATGCTTCCAACTTTGTGGAAACAGTTTGTGGAAATATTCAGCAATCTTACTATTGAACTCTTCACCTTTCTCTAAACTGCGATTTGACATGCGTCTGATCCCCATTTATTATCCAGGAAAACTGATTGAAAAACCAATTTTGCACCAGGGAGCTTGCATAGCTGATACATAGAGCTGCTTTTGTATTTGCTTGCAGCAAAACACACACATAAAAATTAATTGAAAAATATTTAGCATAAATATTTCAGTTGAATATCTCATCAGAGACAAACAGAGCAAAACAATCATTTACAGAACTATAGAAATAAGTTTCTTGTTTTCCTTTTTCCTATGTGTACAACTCTAAATATGGTAAATAGTCAGATATGGATTTCTGTCCACGATTATATTGTTGAACAGTTAATTGTATTTCAGGGTAGAAATTCCCCATTGAGACTTCAGTGCTGTGAATTACATTATAATGAATACTTTTGGCGTTTATTTCTATAAAGAAATTATTATTTTGGTTGTTGTCGTTTTCAAATCTTTGCTTTGTTGAAAAGCTTTCCCTCAAGTGTATTTCAGGGAGCGGTGCTGAGGCTCCCTGCAGAGCTTTAGTCCTGGAAAGCTCTTCCCCCTGATTGGCCGTAGCAGGGGTTGAAACTCTTCCAATGTGCAATAAGAATGATAATGGGCTTTTTCCACTCTTTTCTTTATGGGCTGTATCATTTTAGAGACTATTTTGAAAGAGTATGCATTTTGACACAGCTTGGCAAATCTGCATTCATGGATGTGTCCCAATAAGCTTTTTTTTTGTTCTTCTTTAGAAAACCAATTTTCTTCATGAAGGACATTGTGAGGATGGAGGTTAAAAAGAAGTATATTTATTGATTAAGGTTTTGTTCGCTTTTATGGATTTTCTTCCCTCTACCAGCTTTGTGAACTAGCCTTATTTTCCCGTCCCTGCTCAAATGATTACATTCCTTTCACTCACGTTAAATGATTACATTCCTTTCACTCACGTTAAATGAGATTGATATCAATATAAATCTCAGGGAAAGTCAGAATTGACCCTTGTAGGGTCTGTGGGACCAGTTTTCATTATTTAGGTAAAGAAAAATGATATGATAAAAAAAATTCTAACTCAATGGCCTTGGCAGAAGAACATGTATCAGAAAACATTTTCAATGACCAACCAATGTACACCCCCCCTACACATTTATATTACATACAGGGTGTTCGGGTCCCGGGGCTAACAAAAGGACATTGTCGGTCCTGTGTGTGTGTGTGTGTGTGTGTGTGTGTGTGTGTGTGTGTGTGTGTGTGTGTGTGTGTGTGTGTGTGTGTGTGTGTGTGTGTGTGTGTGTGTGTGTGTGTGTGTGTGTGTGTGTGTGTGTGTGTGTGTGTGTGTGTGTGGCCTAGCATTACTATACTTGTGGGGACCTAAATCTGTTTACACAGTCACGTGTGGGGACTCACCTACCTTATGGGGACAACATGGAGGTCCCCATGAGGGGAATCATTCATTTTAGGGTGAAGACTTGGTTAGGTTTCCATATTTTCCATTTTAACCAGGTCTCCCTTGAAAAAGAGATCAATGATCTCAATGGGATTCATCTGTATAAATAAAGGTTTGAAATGGAAAAACCAACATTACATTCATCCATTACGGGTTATGTTTGCACAGGAAGTTGTCCACAGGGAAAATGTTGGGTTGGCACAGTGAGTGCTCATCCTGTTTGTTTCCCATCAGCCCTTGGTCCAGAGACTCTGCCTTCATATTCTGTGTTTCATGAAATGTTTTCTCTGGCCACTTGTACTGTCTCAGACCTTGTCAAACGTTCCTGATTTCACCACGGTTCCACCTTGCTATCTGGACCTCATCTGGAACTGTTCAATTAATCTCAATCCACCCTTCTGCTTCCTCTCCAATGATATGACTGCCCCATTGACTTACTTGCTGGAACTTATCCCTCAAGAGACACATATATTCCCTGTCAGCCCCCAAGAGGGAGCCAATTAAAAATATTGACCCAAGCTTGCTGCTGGGATCAATTGTCTTAACCCCTTGGCTGGGGCAGGATCTTTTTTAACAAGGTTAAGATGCTTCGTCTCTACACAGGCCTGGATGAAATCACTATAAATAAAATGCACAACCTATGCAAGAAGCTAAGATATTTGTTCCATTCAGTAAGGATAAGGAAGGGTGATGAGTAGACGACAGCCTCAAGTAGTCGTTACGTGTACCTCATAACGCCTTTTGACAACACCAATGTCTCCGGTTTTTTTCAGGCTCTGCTTGAAAATGTTCTCTGACATGCTGAACCAGTTTATCTTTGTGTATCTAGAACATCCTTATATTGTCCCTGATAAGAGGTGGTACATTCAGCCTGCCAGCCAATGCTCGCAGCATCTGCTGGTCAACCCATTGTCCACTGTATCTTTTCTGGGTTTCCTTATCTTTGAAAATAACATCCAGATGGATCCATCCAGGGTCAGTTATGTCACTAAGTGGCCTACCCCTGAAGTTGCAGTATAGTACATTGTTTTCTGGTCTTTGCCTATCTTGCCAATTCCTTCCTTTCCTAGATATTGCATCCAGTGTGATCTATCCTCCCATTGCCAGTTCATCTTAGTTCCTCAGTGTCTAATATTCCAGCAATTGTTCCTAGAGTTTGGTTTCCAGTTTTTTTGTTCTATCCTGTTTTGTTTCATGACCCTTGCTTTTGTCTTACTCCTTGTCCGTTTTGGTTGTCTTACCCTCTTCTCTCTTGCTGTGTGCATGCAGACTGGGAGTCAGTTAGCCTACGTCATTACTGTTATCTGGACATGAACAGTTTCTAATCCCTACAGGAAACTAGAATGCAAATTGAAGTAGATTGTGACGTCCTTAAGCATAGAAAGAATATCAAAATTAGTAGTATGTTGATTTATCCACTGACACACATTCAGGATTGAACAAGTAGACAACAATATTCACAATCAGAATAAGAAATCCTTTAGTAGTCCTACAGCAGGGACATTTACATTCTTACAGAAAAAGTAGCATCGCAGGTAAAAAAAAAGGCATGCAATAATACAGAATAAGCTAACATATTAATATAGAAGAAAGGCACACATTACTGAACCAGTAACTTTAGATTGCAGTAATAATGTCAATATATGGTATAAGACTGGAAACTGGAGCTTCTGAGATAGACGAGTTTTGATTGCATAGAAAACCAAAGTCTGTCATTTCCCGAAGTCTTCATAAGTCACAGATATTACATAACTTGCATCATTTCCTGTGATTGACTCCTTAGACATTGTGTTTTTTAATTTCTCAAAAATTAAACGATGGTAATATAACCGTTCCGTTTGCTATCTGCAGCTGGTATTGTTAACATGGTCTTGAACCTTCCTGAACCTTAAGCAATTGTTCCAAATGACACAATGGTGTATGTGCTGAAGGGAAGTTTGCCGCAAGGTTTCTTCATGCGGATAGCAATATATGTGTTTAATCAATACAACTCGATATAAGATATATTTATTTTATTTTTTATTTATTTATTTATCCTTTATTTATCCAGGAATGTCCCATTGAGATACAAGATCTCTTCTTCCAGGGAGTCCTGACCAACACGGCACACAACAAGTTTCAACATAAAACAAAGGCATTAAACAAAAAAAACATACAATTCAAATATAAATACAGAAGGCCATTTGTGCAGTGGCAAGAAGCATAATCACATCAGCAATAGCATCAGGTAAAACAGTTACATGTTTCATGAAGGGCTAATCGTAGCATACCTTTAAAAGCATGTACAGTAGGAAGTGCCTCGAGACAAAGTTTTACTTGCAGCGTATTCCATAAAAAGGGAGCATAGTGGGAGAATGCAGCTTTACCAAGCTCTGACTGCATCAAAGGAACATTTAAAAGCATCCCATTTGCTGCTCGTCTAGTATTAAAAAAGCAAGTATAAAATGACAGAAGTCTGGAGATATATAAGGGCAGCTTACCTAGCAATGACTTAAGGATAAAAATCAACATGTGTGATTGTCTTCTTTGGTACAGAGAGGACCATCCTAAGGACTGATACAAAGTGCAGTGGTGGGTGCGAGAGCCTGCACCCGTTACAAAACGTATAGCAGTATGGTACGCAGAGTCCAGCTTTTTAAGCAGGGAGGAAGAAGCATGCATATAGATCACATCGCCATAGTCTAATACAGACAGAAAGGAACTCTGCACAATTCTCTTCCTGGCTTCAGACGGGAAACATTTCCTTAAATGAAAGAAAAAGCCCAGTTTAGGTCTAAGTTTTCTCAGTAGGTTCCCAATATGAACATCAAAGGCCATCTTTTCATCAATCCATATGCCCAGATATTTGTAGGATGCTACTTTGTCAAGGCATGTCCCTTCCAGTGTAAGAATCGGAGGGACAGCTGTATTAGCTCGAGAGCGAGAGAAGGTCATGTACTTGGTCTTTTTTGCATTAAGGACCAGTCTTAGCCTTAGCAAGGAGTGTTGCAGTGTATTAAAAGCATCCTGTAGAAGCTCTATAGCCTGAGTTAAAGAGGAAGCCACTGTATAAACAACTGTATCATCGGCGTATAAATGAAACCGTGCTGGGTTTATCCCATTTCCTAGTTCATTTATAAAGATGGAGAATAAGACAGGGGCCAAAATAGAGCCTTGTGGAACACCTTTGTTTATAGTAAGAGCAGCTGAGGTATAATCTTCTACTGAGACACACTGAGTTCTTTCAGATAGATAGTTTTTAAACCAGCTCAAAGCCATTTTGCCAAGACCTATGCAGCCAAGCCTCTGCAGTAGCAATGCATGATCCACAGAATCAAAAGCTTTAGACAGATCAACAAACAATGCTGCACAGTGTTTTTTCTTGTCTAGTGCTTCAATGATGTCATTTGAGACTAGCATAGCCGCTGAAGTAGTACTATGGCCTGATCTGAAGCCGGACTGAGACTCGCTAAGAATATTATGGTCAGTTAGAAACTTTTTCAGTTGTTCGTTTACAAGAGATTCAAAGACTTTGGCCATTACAGACAGTCTGGAAATAGGGCGATAATTATTTAGGTCAGAGGGGTCTCCGCCCTTTAACAAGGGGAGAACCATGGCCGACTTCCATGAGCTAGGTAATTCACCAGCATAAAGACTGAGATTCAGAATAGAGGTTATGGGTTCTGCAATCAGACCTGCAGCAACTTTGAAGAAGAACGGCTCTATCTTGTCTGGGCCTGAAGATTTCTTTACATCTAGGCTCATTAAAGCTTTGTGAACCTGAGAGGTCAAGATGGGGGCAAAGGTGAACAGTTGATCAGGGTCAAGTGGCGGAGGACCTGGCTCTCCTTCTGCAGCGATCATCCCTGAGTTGCTAGAATCAAAGATTGAGCCAGCAGAAATAAAATGATTATTAAAGCTGTCTGCAATATCCATTTTGCCCTTGATTTCACTCTGATTTACCCTTAAGAGATCAGGAAGGCTGTTTGGAGTGATAGAACCTGAGGAGGATTTAACAAGTTTCCAAAACTTTGCAGGGTTATTCAAATTGTCATGTATTGCATTAAGATAGTAGGCACATTTAGAGTTTTTAATCAGCTTAGTGCATTTGTTTCTTAATGTCCTATACAGATTCCAATCTAATGGAATATTCGATTTCTTTGCTTTAGCCCAGGCAGTGTCTCTCTGTCGAATGAGAGAGGATATAGAATCATTAAACCAGGGGTTGTCTTTACCGCTTATCCTAGATGTCCTAAAAGGAGCATGCTTGTCACATATAGCCAAGAAGGTGGATTTAAAATAATTCCATGCTAACTCAACATCGGTCATAAGTGAAACAATGTGTAAATCACTATTAAAAACATCATGTAGAAACGCCTGCTCATCGAAATGTTTGAATCGCCTCTTGTGAATGAAACGTGGCTTTCCTTTAGGGATCTTACAGGTTCTCACACAAGCAATTGCGCAGTGGTCGCTTATATCATTACAAAACGTGCCTACTGCGGAGAAACGCTGAGGTGCGTTTGTAAGAATAACATCAATCAAAGTGGACTTCTCTAAATCTTTTTGGTTTAACCGAGTTGGCGAGTTAACTAGTTGCACCAAACAGAGAGAGTCACAAGTGTCCTTGAAAGAGTTTTGTAAATCCGTTTGCCAGTCCCAGTTTAGGTCTCCGAGTAAAACCATCTCGGATTTAGTCCAGTTATGGAGAAGATTGGAGAGTATATTCGTGGCTTCGCTTGAGGCAGCGGGCGGGCGGTAGCATCCGATCACTATAATGTCTGAACCACTTGGGAGCAATAGTTTAATTACAGAGAGTTCAAAGCATTTTGGTTTGTTAGGGATTCGATGCAGGTGCAGTCTAAATGGTTTTTAACATAAATCGCAACACCGCCCCCTTTTCCCACACGGTCTGTTCTAAAGACATTGTAATCTTTTATATTTATCATATCATTTGTAATCGACTTTTTGAGCCACGTCTCAGAAAGGACAATGATATCAGAGTCAGTCGAATCGGCCCATATTCTGATGGAGTCCATTTTATTAATCATGCTGCGAACATTAAGGTGAAAAAGACGTAATCCGTCTTTCGTTCTAAACTCCTCTGGTGTTTGCAGCTGAGACAGTTCTGGGCCTGGATTCGGTTTCACGTTACCCGACATCAGGAGTAGGAGAATTAGAAGCCAGGTCCTCCTCGCTGGGCTGGTCGGCTTGCCGTCGCAAGTGCGCGCTGCATAGGGGGAAAGTCTCCCATTTCCCTGGGCCCATAGACAGCGTAGTCCTCGCGGCAGAACCCCGGGTAGATGAGACGTCCATGAGAGAAGGTCCTCCGCGAGCAGCGGGGTTGTCATCATGGCAACAACTCTTCCTAAATCCGGGGAAGCCATGGTGCCTGGGGTAGGCCACACATCAAGCGCAGGTGTGTCTTGTGGGTGTTCAGCGTCGGGAGCGACACCGGTCCCGGAGATCCCCAGCACCAGGTAGCCGACCAGGTAGAATAGCAGGGGAGGTAGCCACATCATATATAAAATAAACTCCTTAATGTTTCTTGATTTATCGTCCAGTTAAACTTGTCCTCTCTGACTCTAAAGTCTCAGAAAGTTGACGTGAACTTTATAAACTTTATAAACGTCTTCCTTTTGACCGAAGAACAACCGTCTGGTTTCTCTCTTTATACATCGCAAATGTTATTTAATTATAAAACCAGAATGTGTTAAATACAAGCTCAATACAGTGTCAGCCATCTAAAAAATGTGCTATAAACAGCAGCAAGGTAGAGGACAGTTGAGGCAGATCAACACTGTTTGGATTGAAACTAAATTATAATAGGGAACATGTTCACATCAATGAGGCAATCTGTAAGCATTTGGAATGATGCAGTGTGGAAGACAAAGTGGTCGGTGTTTGAAGGGCAGAAGCAGCAGGTGGAATCCTGTGGGTCCCCACGTTAAAGTTGATATTAAATACTCCACAGATATGACACTTCAAAATTATTCTTGTAAAAAGTCCTGTTAAATCGATAACACTGGTCTATTCATCGTTGAGAAAATGTCCTAAAGCACGAATAATGGTTACAGTCCAAACACAATTTGCAATTATTCTCATAGTCTCAGTGGACTTCACAAGCTGTGAAGTCCACTTAATTAATTAAGTGGGTTGGAAAGGGGTCTTAACCTGTTCAACCCTGAGCCTGTTTTTCAGGTCTCAGGCTCGAAAATGACATTCCCAGAACAAATGACCATATCTTCTAAAAGGGGTAAATTAATAATCTTTTTCCTCAAAGTAATGATAAACCCGTGAGTTGGATGTAGAAGAGTCAAAATCAATATAGATGTTTTTTATTTTAAAGAAAATTCAGATTGAACATAGTAGAAATAAATTATAGTGTCCGTCCAAAAATAATTTTGTTAACTACCCTTGGATGATGGGTTAGCAGACTAAAAGCTTTAGGAATCCAAAGTACAACATATAATAAGTACCCTGTATCAAGATTGATGTAAAACAAGTGAAATGTGACCTTTTTAGAGAGATTTAGCACAAAAAACCCACTTCTGGGGTCATTTGGGTGGATTTTCCATATCTCTGGCCCCCCTTGGTCGATTTTGACGAATGAAATCTCTTTATAACCGCTGGAGCCAATGGAATCGAGGGAAAGTTCGACACACACAAACACGTTACCGAATAAGGAGTGAGAGTGACGCGTGGCTAAAACCGGAAGCTGCATACACTCTGTTGGCTACCATTAGCAGCTAACTTTTTTTCTCCAATTTTCACATAAAAATGGAATTATGGATTATAAATAATTTGTTCAAAGCGACAGACACATTATCAACCTATGGATTAACCGATTCAGCCGTGTTTTTTCTCGTTTTAATGCCATTGAATACGTCTTTTAATCACATTGACAGCTACGGTGAGACGATCTCCCGTAAAAGCTCCGTAAAGGTACGTGTTGTGATGTCTGTGTCTGCTTCCCCTGTCAAGAGTTTGGATCGCTCAGTGATGATACTATACCTAAATAATCTGTGGAGTCTCAGCTTTAATCGGATATCTTGTATGTGCAGTTACGATAAGTGATAAGGGTATCTTTATCTTGAGTTCTGTGCCAAAGTCAGTTTGCATTTTTTCGCTCGGGTCATTTAGACGCTTCTTATGAGACTTGTGTTTTGGTAGAAATGGTTCATATCTTCAGTTAGCTGAGATTCTTCCCGTTAATCTGGTATAACACATTAATAGGTTCATAAATGTTAAGAGGCCCTGAGACACAGTCTCGAGAAAACAGGTTTTTTCACAGGTTAACTGTCTGTCACTATGCAGTTGATTTGTGTTGGTATGTAGTCATTTTGTGTTTGTTTGATGTAAATATGTGTGTCTTTGTGTCACTTTAAAGTTATTTTGAATCTCTTTGTTGACTTTGTGTCTCTTTTGGGTGATTTGGTGTCTCTTTATAGTTCCATTGTGTGTCCTTTGGCTTTCCGTTAATGGTATTCTTTGTTTTTTTCTACTCTTTATTGTCATCATGAGTCTTTATCTGGTCGTTTTGTTTTTCTTCGCAATCAATTTGTGTCAATTGGTTGTTGTTTTAAGCCTGTGTCACACTGTCCCAAATTGACACCCGATGGACACACGATAAAGGAAATGTTCAAATTCGACTGTGATCGTAGCAACATCGGGCCATTCGTGAGGGCATCTAAGCCATCATATGACCGCCGGTGGAATTTCTCAGGCTCCGGCAGCAACTTCGTGAGCGGTGGCAAAAACTTTGGCATGCCAAAAAATTGCCAAAAGACCTTGCGAAGGTTCATTTTCGTGTTGAATTCGTGTGTCCATTTTGCCCTTCGTAAGGCCAGCGTGAGAGCATCTTGTCAAATCGTGTCATCTTCGTCTTTACTTCGTGTGATCACCGGTGCCATCGGGTATTTTTCGCCTCACTAAGACAATACGAAGGAAACAAGAAGCCGCCCGATTGTCTTAGGAAGGCAACACGACTACGTGAAGCCCTCGCAATGCCGTCATGTAGCCATCGTATTATAGTACGGTGACATCGAGATGGGACCGCGGTTTGCAATGTTTCCTTGCAGATCGCTTCTCTGGTTGTTGTATTGCACAACACAATCATGTAAACATATGTGAAGCTGAAAAGCATATTACACTGTTTTTGTTACTTTCGTTGCAGTTGTATGTCTTAAATGTAATTTAGGTTAACTTCCTGTTTTATTTAGATGCTTTAATTTTGAAGACGAGTTTACGCTGTTGATAGGAAGTTGTTGTTGCTATGGAAACAACATGACGGAGAAAACTTAATATCTTCTACATATAAAGACAGCAAAGAACAAAGTCTGAAAATATCAGTGACAATTTTTATTATACAATCTCAAGTTTCCAAAATGTAAAGTCCCATAGTACTTGAACATAATTGTTTTTGTTACTTTCGTTGCAGTTGTATGTCTTAAATGTAATGTAAATGTTGCCTTCGTGTGTGGTTCGGGCGCCATCGCGTGGCCTTCTGCAGGCATTGTACTTGCTTGGGCTGTTTCTTGGCCGTTGACCAAGTTCGAGGCCATCTTCGTGCGAAATTCACAATTCCATATTCGTTTGTCCATCTGGTGCCTTTTTGCACCGCTTCTGATCAGTTATATCTTACACAGGCTCCGCCCTCTACTGGACTCTATGGGCACTACTCTCAACAATGCTATGCGAGCATTCACCTATACTGAGATACATAAACGTAGCCGGCGAATCGGGGCGAGCCTACCTACATGCGTGCGTAGGCCCACAGTATATAAGGCGGCCACGCCTCCTGACTGTTATCCTTTTCTCTTCAGCGAGCAGGATCGTTTCGCCCCCGTTGTCAGATATCTGGCAGTGTGTGGAGGCGACGTGGCGGTAGCCACTGAAGACGAAGGCTCCAGTGGCGGGAATCCTCAGGGTGCAGGGCCGCTCGGACACAGCGTGACACTCAGACCGAACTCCTCCAGGGCGGCTAAATTGCACCTCCTCTGCCCGGTGCGTGCGCTGGCATGTTATGTAGAGCGCACGGCTTCCATTAGGCGCACTGAACAGCTGTTTGTGTGCTTTGGAGATGGTGTGGCCGGTAAAGCTCTGTCCAAGAAACGCCAGACAGGATGGCTCTGCGAGTGCATTTCACATGCCTATGGACAGCCGGGGAGAGCCTTCCCCGCTGGGGTCCATGCACACTCTACACGGGGTATGGCTGTGTCAACAGCGTGAGTATGGAGGACATATGCACGGCGGCGTCTTGGTCTACGCCAGGCCCCTTCATAAGGTATTATCTCTTGGACATGACTGGCTCTTTCTCATCGTCTGTGTTTGCCGGGGCAACACGTGAGGAGGGGGGCTGTGGGTCAGTAGGTATCTGACCCCCCCCTGGGACATAGTGCACCTCCCATGCTCCTTAGAGACTCGGAAACATGGTGCGCAGTAAACTCTATACAGAGCCTTCCTCACTATTTTCCATGCACACTCTGATTGTGCTCTATCCAAGCTGCGGCCCTGACTTCTCCACGGTCACAACCGGATGAGTGGAAATTGGGGTGCGGTGGCTGTTAACCAAAGGCCAGGGTCAGTGTGATGCGTCGGTGTTGTTGAACGACAGGGCATTTATCCATCAGGGCTCCACCCACTGTACCCATAGAGTCCAGTAGAGGGCGGCGCCTGTGTAAGATATAACTGGGGTTACGTATTGTAACCCTAGTATATAAGCACAGGCGGATCCCTGTACCTGGGGGCCCTGTCTTTCCTATGCTGATCGCTGAAGAGGGTGTAGGATGACAGTCAGGAGGCGTGGCTGCCTTATATACTGTGGGCCTGCGTGCACATTCAGGTAGGCTCGCCCCGATTGGCCGGCTACGTTTATGTATCTCAGCAGGTGAATGTTCGCATAGCATGGTTGAGAGTAGTGCCCATAGAGTCCAGTAGAGGGCTCCGTCTGTGCTTATATAATTAGGGGTACAATACGTAACCCCCTGTTTCATGTCAGTACAAGGGCCATGTGTAGAACTCTGCTTGAAGCAACACAAATACATCACGGATTAAGTGTGATCTAGAAATTCGCACACACACATCCGCCAACGCAGCAGGAGTCCTCCACTAATGACTAGCAGAAGCACTCGCTTTATGGACGATGACCTTTACAAGCCCAAAGGTTAGGAACATTAAGTAGTGGGTGTCGGGGGGAGAAAGGGAACACTAGGAGAGAAGACACTTTGAATTTACAGGCATCAATATTTGAAAAAAAAAGTCTTCTTCTGTTCTCATCTTTCAACAATGTGTTTCAATTTGTAGGGAAAGATGAAAAGTACGAAAGAAGGATGAAGGGATCACATATGAGGAAGGGAGGGATTTAAAGGAGATGGAGTGGGGATGAAGGGCAAACCCTGGGTGTATTTCCTTTTCTACAGAGCGCTGTAATATGTGCTAAGAGAGGGAGATGGAGAGGGGGAGATGGAGAGAGGGAGATGGAGATTGAGAGGGGGAGATGGAGAGGGGGGGGTGAGGAGAAGTAGAAAACGGAGAGATCAAAGAACATTGCATTCCTTTCCTGTTGAGATGCAGCGAGGAGGAGAAGAAAAATAACGGATGCTTCTGTGTGAGTTGGAGAAAGGAGAAGGAATCCGCTCTCCCGTCCATACATCCATCCAGACTTAAAGCCCAGGCACGGCAGCAGCTGTGAGGCTACTTAGAGAAAGAGCAGCAGGACGCCGGGTGCAGATAATCCGACAGGAGAAGACGGTGAAGGTAGAAACAGTTTGGAAGCAGAAGAGACGAAGGTGCAGGATGTCAAGGGTGGGAAACAAGTGTGAGATAAACAAATAGACATCGTGCCGAGGAAGAATGAATACATAATAAAGTGGGAATGCAATTGTTCCAAAGAATATCTGCAGAGCCAGTGATGACAGGCCGATCGGTGTTGTTTGTCCATCAGAGCTCCTAATGCACTCACTTCATCCTTTCTCCTCCATCACATCTTCTTCCTTGCCGTCTTAATCCACCCAGATGCCGATACACTCCCAATCCTATATAAACTGACAATCCCTGCCTTAAAGTGCCAGTGAAGTGCATATTTTTGCGCCAAAATGAAATGGCAGTTTCATTCCTTACATTGTGCCTGTTCATGGCTAAAATAATTTTAATTATTGATTAATTAATTATGAAAAATTAAAAAATATTTTTTAATAATAACGGCCGTCTGAGCCTACCGGAAGTTGCAGACGATAGCGGCGGTGACGTCACAAGATGGGCCCAGTTGTGATTGTAAACATGGCGGAGACTTTGGAAAGTGATACAAGTGTGAGAGAAATGATTGATTTTGACAGTTTTTCTCGATTTAATTCCATTTCCTGCCTTTCTACAAATATATTAGGGACTATAGTGTTAACAAATCCAAGAAAAATGTGTAATGTACATAATGAGTGTGCACACTTATCTAGTATCCTATCCATGTGAACCTGTTTTATTTGTGATGACCTCACACCCTCACCCGGGAAGATGTTTTTCTTTAAATTGAAGTTAAAGGCATCAATCTGGTGCACTTTGAGGGCAACATTAAGAGATGTATGGATACAGCTTTCAATAATCAAAAAACATTGGAAGGATTTCTTAACCTATTTTATACAACTAACATAGATGGAAATATTTGTTTACATAGATGACCAAACCAACTGAGATAACTTCTACAGTTTACAATCTAATCACTCAGAGTCCTTTACCTCCCTGAGCTGACATTATCTCTCTCAGTCCAACAGGAGAGGACTCTCCCTCTTGAAACAGCTAATCTCCGTTAGCTCCGAGCTAGCACTAGATGCTAACAACAACCCTGTAACTCTCTCAGTCTCTCTTTCTCTCTCTCTCGAATCGACCAGTGGCTTTTATTTGTCATGAACAATCAACGAATCTACGAATCAATGACACCAGCCAGACTCACCTTCATCTTTTGGGAACAGAAACATCGCCACTTCGGCAGACTTGACATTACTACAGCCAGCGGCAATGCATCGCTTCCCGTGTGTTTTTCCTCCCTTTTTCTTCACTGTCGCCTCCATTGTCAGGTTTTCTCGATTGGCAATCACTTCCAGTCGACTCCGACACACTTTCCAGTAAAATACTCGCTCAAAAACTTTGATAAATTCGACTTTGAAACAGAGAAACAATACACTGTGATGAATGTAAACACTTCGGAGGCGACCATCTTGTGACGTCACGCAGTAGCTCGCAAGCCACGCCCACGAAGGCGGAGGTCAACTGCGGATTTCACGGCAGCAAATTCAAAACTCATCAAATTAGTTGCTATTCCAACATCTTTTGATACGGGTTTCAATGGACAATTTTGGTCATTACTATATATATTAGCATAATAGATCATGCACAGGCGCACACTTCACGGGGTCTTTAAGGACGGGCAAAGTATTTAGAGAGGCTTTGTGTTTCTGCGCTAGAATATTTACTTCAACACACACATATGCAGTGCCTTGCCACGTTCCTGTTTACCTTTCATCCTTAAATGCTTTGTGAGAAGTATTGATTGTTTGCGTAAAGATAATTTGTTCTGCGTATATACACGAATACTGGAAAGCACAGTACACACACAACTTGCATTTACCTTCAATAGTGAAGTGTTTGGAAAGATAAAAAACAACGTTAAGGGTCCTAACTTGCACTTGTTTTTATGTGACACATCTGTGTGTGTGTTGATGTTTGTATGTTGTCATTTAGTGTTTGTTTTTGGTCAATATGTCTTAGTCATTCTGTGTGTCTGTAGTTTTTATTTCTGTCATTAAAGTACTTCTGTGTGTTTTTATAGTTGCTTTGTCTCTTTTTATGTGTCTTAGTCATTTTGAGTCTCTTTTAAGTCGCCTTGTGTTTCTTTGTCGTCATGTTGTGTCTATTTGACTATTTCATAGTCGTTCCCTTTGCACTGTTTTTGTTTTTATCTCTTTGCAGTCTTTTTGTTTCTGATTTAATCTTTTTAATGTTTCTTTGTGATGATTTTGCGTTTACTTTCATTGCACGTTATCATTCAAAGACAAACTGTTTTGAATATGTATATTTATCTTGTTTTCTCTGAACAGACACATATACTTTGGTTCAGAAGGTTTGTGAACAGATGTTTGCCGAGGTGGGCTCGACTGGAGCAACTGGACTCCATATGTGTCTGTGAATTACAACGTGACAAGGCATATTTAAATAGTTCTCCATTCTTTAGAGTTAAGAGGTTACTCTTGATTTGTCTTTAAATTGTCTTCTTGCTAATAATATGAACAATCAAGCTGTTTACGATGCATTGCTGAAAGCCATGTCTTTCAGTGTCCTATTCGCTGATCCAGCTTGCCCCTAAAGATAACGCAGCCAGTAATAATGTGCTTGATTGCACCTGTGCCCTTTGTGCTGGCAAGTCAACATGTTACTTTAATCAAGTGGCAACCTCTGGGTCTGAAAAGTGAAACCAATGCTGAAGTACCTTAACCCTCATTATTTATAATGACAAGCAGTGGATACATTTATATAGAAAACAAATGTTGAACCTATTCTTATTCTTTCATAAAGCAGTGAGATCTGTTTGACTCCAAATAATGAGAAACTAAAGCCCATACACGCGGAACATGCCGATACAAATGGTCTGTGTGGAGGAGAAAGATATCCAAGCTCAACACTCATTCCGACGCTGTTTGCCATGGGATTAAATATCCTGTGTGTTAATAATTGTTTTATAATTAAACACAGGGTTACATGTCTTCCAGGCACTTAAGGCTTTATATACCTTGATTTAAAAAACAAACAGCAGGGAACAGATTGACACCCGTCCAATGTATCTCCTATTGACGTGATTGAAGTGTGAAATACTGTCGGTTAGTGACATTATTCAAATGTTAACAGCCATGTAATGTTCATTTTGTATTCAACTTTAATGTTCTTGTGCATTTGAAATGTCTTCAATGACAAACGTGCAGAATGACACTATCAAATCACTGTTCTTTTGTACATATTTTTGTAGCCCTCATATCCAAATGTAATCGTTTCATTTTACATTCGGTTTATTCTATTTGATATGTGTTTTTAGTCCGGCCACTTACATTAACCATTTTGTCCATAGCACTTTTTAAATCCCACAATTTAGTATCTTTTACTTTTGCGCATTACTTGTGTTGCATTGTTGAAAGACTTGATGCTCAAGACGTACCAAATGGGTACCAACACGACCCATCCTTTGAATCAGCTGGTTTTAGGATGTGTTCTTTGGCCTGCTGATCTCTCAGGGAAATGACCCCCGGCCTGCTGGCACTGATCACACTCGAACCTACTCTTGTAATATGCTGCTTCAGCCTCACTGTGAGCACTTCTGGGCTGCAGATGCGGGGACATTGTTAATGCGGGGGGGGGGGGGGCATACTTCTAATGAGGTTGCCTTTTTAGAATGCTAATTACCGCCTACATAGTGTTTCAGCCGTTAGTGATATTTAAAGGATGTTGTATATCATGCTGGCAGAGCTTGTGTTCTTTCAAACAATAGGCGTAACGGAGCAGAAAAAAGGAAAGGAAAATGGAGTTAAGTTAAGCATGCTGAGACCTCACTGAACTCTTTACCAGATGTGGAGTGTAGATTAATAACCTCAATTTATAATCAGGCAAGGTGTGGCCACCTCTATTTCTGGGTCCTTTAATTAGGTGTCTTGATGGAATATAGGAAGGAAGCGAGCGGGGCCCTTATCGGCTGATCCAAAGATAACTTATCTCTTGTTCCTTCACTTATTGCTCCTCTTCTCTTCTCTTTCTCCTCCTCAGAGACGTTATTCTCCACCGGCCCTGTTCATAATCCCAAAGCAATTTGCAGGGACTTTAGCTCAACTGATCTCCAGGTAGAGCTCCTCATGGGCCCAATAACCATCACAGTAACCTCCTTATTCCCTCAACTTCGAGTATTGATTTTAAGGCTCGGCTAATAGGGGCGAGGAGGTCATCTCTTTCTTTAGACATTCCTGTATGTAATTAACTGCACCCGATCAATTAAAGTGACATGCAGCAGTGGTGACTCATTCCACTAATGGACCTAAAAGGGTTTCAACGTTAAGTTGAACAGTTGTTATCCATTCATGCACATGACGTGTGTACTCATGCAATTAATCCCCTCATGTAGTGACGCGAATGGAGAGGAATTACTATCCCTTATCAACATTTGATCGTCTTTACTATTTTCATGTGTTGTACAATTTGTAAAAGTACAATTAATTGATTGGGTTTCCGGTAAAAATTAAATAAAAAAAGTTGTACTGCCTATATTAAAAATGTAAGCGTATCTTAAGAGACACCTTCAAAATGTATCCATCATTTCAAGGTGGGACGTTTTACTGCTTGACTTTCAAAGGGCGTGGATTAGATTTGAGGCGAGGTATGACCCTCTCATTCATCTCTATGGCCCCCGAGTCACTGACGTTAAGGGTCATAAGATCAACTTTCAGTCATGACCTTCAAACTCTGAGAAACTTAAACGGTGTAAAAGATCTTCCGCCTCGAAAGAAGGGAAACAATTCATTAGTAGCTGCTTCCAAATTAACCTTACTGGCATTAATATGTAACAAATCCCTTGGTGATGTGTGATGTGAGAGACAACATAAAGCTCACATTCTCCCTCCTACTCAACTGTTATGTTACCAAACAAACCTTAAACACGTGTTGAGTGATACATGTTGTGCCCTCTGGGTTTCTGTAGATGTGCTGAGACTGTTCAGTATTACAAATTACACTCATGAATTCGATTTTATAATTGTATACCTTTTTTTCACTGTTGACTTTGTTATCTAGGGGGGGGGTTACTTTTCAAGCCATTGTTGGCTTCTTACCTCTATACTATACGCAGAAAGGTAGACAGTGAGTCAGTTATATTATATATTATGTTATATCCAGGGTTGGGAGGGTTACTTTGTAAATGTAATTACTGATTACATGGCTCTGAAAGTAATCCGAATACAGTTACAGTTACGTGTCTTAAAAAAGTAATCAGATTACTTTTGGATTACTTTCTTTTTCCTTCACAGATGGGTATGTTTTGGTGAACAGCAGACACAAAAAGCAAAAGGAAACTGAACGTGTTTTTACCGTTTTAATGGCGTATCAAGAGCACAACTGAAACATCACATCTGAAACGATGTAACAACATAATACACGTTTTGGGGATGTGAGGAGTGAGGGACACGGCTTAGAACGGGCGTGTCGCCTTCTGTCCTGCGAGTGTTAGCAGGACATGAATTAAAATGTCGAACTCGGACTTCATTTTAAGGACATTTCGGCCAGGGGTTTAGAGCTATATTTGTTTAAGCACCAGATCGGCAAAACAGGAGAGGAGAGTGTGTGCACCAGTCTGCCTTGATCTATGAATTCCTGTCTGTGACTCTCACGGTATCTGCTGCCCACAGCTGTTTTATAGAAGGAAAACCTCCTTCACTTCATGAACTCTCTGCAGCACCAGGAGGCAGCGGGAGGGTTAACTCCGCCTCTAAGAAGACGAGTGCGCCGCGCAGTGCCTTTCACGCACCGCCTTTCACGCACCGCCTTTCACGCACCGCCTTCACTGTGTATACCTTCAGAAATAATCATTAGTAAGGCTAAAGAGCGACCGCAGGCTGATGTGTTTTAACCACACACACCTCTATATACACACACGCGATTTAAACTCAGACTTTTGTTCCTCCACGTTTCGTTGTTATTGTTCCACTGAGCGGACCCGCTTTCTTGGTCCATCTGCGGCGGTAAAAGTTGTTGTGTGCTGTGATGATTCGTCTGTACCAACTAGTAATGAATATTAAATGTTGAGAGGAAATCTTTCCACCAATAATTCCAATAAGTATTCCAAAATGTATTCACTTCAGGTTTACGAAAGTAATCAGATTACTCGTTTTTCAAATGTAACGCGAGCTGAATACAGTTACTTGATTTTTGTATTCTGATTACGTAACGCCGTTACATGTATTCCATTACAACCCAACCCTGGTTATATTTGAACAACATATTATAGGGCCATACCTATACAAAACATGTCTCTGAAGCGTTTGCTCAAAATACCAAACAGATCACCGTAGCATGCCTCATACTCCTCTATTTCAGCCCTGTTACTAAAGTGGTGATTCTGGGTCAGTAGCTTTAAATGTAACCGAGCTGCTGCTGGCCACGCCCCTTTGGAGCTGCTGCTGGCCACGCCCCTTTGGAGTCCGCATGCAAGCAGTGCGCTCTGTGAAGAGAAGGCTGTCTACCAGCAGAAACTCAGCTAAATGCTGCCGTGATTAAACGCCATAGTATGTTCCAAACCACATCAAGCATTATTTCTGAAACAGTTTGGAGCTCAAATACTTTCTCTCTCGCAGGTTTACCACAAGGTGAGTACCTTTCATATCTGGCTTCTTTACACATATTCTCTCCAGTACAGCGTTAGCCCTGAGTGTTTTGATTGATTGATTGATACATTTGATCTCGAACACGTAAAATAAATAATTACAAAAAACAATGAAATGTTGCAGTGCATAGTCATGTAAGAGACAACAAAACAAAGCGACATTTGCAACATAAACAGTCCCACATCTAGTGTTCGAAAAGGAGTGAGAAGAAGTATAACTTATTTAATCTCACATCCTTGTCCGTAAATTAATTATTTATAATCCATGATCTATAAATAATTATCATTATTAGTAGTATTAATTATTATTATTATTATTAATCTGCTTTACATGTTGATTGACATATACACATATATATATATACACACAAATACACATATACAAATATACACATACATATACATAGATACATACAGTCAAACACCCTCCGCATCCCTGCACCTCGAGAAAATAATTTCTCTGTATTTCCTCTTGAACTGGTTAATGTCTGGACATGGCTTTAGCTCCACATTCACACTGTTCCATAGTCTCACTCCACAGGCTGAGATACAAAAAGTTATGAATTTGAATTTCAAATTGAAATGGTCTCCTTGAACTATATCCCCCGACTCGTTAAGTGAATACTTTTTGAATGTTTCCTGGTAAAACGTTATTATTTGCCTTAAACATGATTTGTGCCGTTTCGAATTCTACCAGGTCTGTAAATGTTAAAAATGTTGACTGCAGGAATAATGCTTTAGTGTGATCAAGGTATTTGGCATTGTGAATGATTCGTATGGCTTTTTGTAAAATAGATACTGAATGTATTGAACTTTTGTAGTTATTGCCCCAGATTTCAGCACAGTAATTCAGCTGAGCTCGGAGTGTTAGCGATGCTTACTTCAAAACATGTCGGGCATTGTTTCTGATAGGGCACGATATGTTGGGGCGGAACGTTGCCAGGAGTTCAATGTAAACTAGCCCACATTTTAGTAACGTCCAGGGGCGGATCTACCCCAGCTGCCATCTTTTTTTTTTAAAGAAAAGTTGTGGCTCATCGAACATTTATGAGACAAAATCTCTAATGTCCGAGTGCAAGTGAATGCAGCACAAGATGCGAGCCTTGTCTGCCCCAAAAAACTGTTTCAAGTCCTGAGAAAGTCAAATAAGACGGTCTGTAAAACTACACTGCCCAGCCAAAAAAAAGTAACCACTTTGATTTAGCTAGTAGGTAAGGACTTTCCACTGGATAATAACTGCAGCGATGTATATGTTTTAGCTGAATACACGATTTTTAACCCTAACGGCCCGTCCACACAGCGGCGTGCGTTGAAGCTTCAATCGTCAGCCAATCGAAACATATGCCAGTACAAGCTCTAGCCAATCAAACCGCGTGCTTGTGTGTCCGGGGCGGGAGATTCATGTGATTGGTTGTTGGTCGAGTTTCAGCCAATGCACGCCGCTGTGAGGACGGGCCGTAACTGATGCAGTTAGTCACTTCTTTAATGTTTGTTCCTTCTGATGTAAAGTCAAGGTTGTAACTGTTTGCAATGAAGTCGTGGGGCGCTGAACTGTTCTTTTGATTCTTATGCATTTTGATATATGATAGTCTTTCACATTTGAAGGAGGGTGAGCAAGCATCTTGAGGAACGTTCATCATTAACTCCTCCAAAAAATATAGTTTATTCAATAATAAATGAATATGTGAATCATAACAGTGATTGACAGCTGATAGGAATAATGTGATTGTTAATATTATCATATTCATTTAGACAAACATCGCTGAGACAGTTAATTAATGTACTTATTGCAGCAGTACATTTGGTACCCCTGCTGGTCTTTTATTTGTTATTATTCAGTTAAAATTCATTAAATGATGTCTGCCACCTTATATATTTCTAATTAAGGCTTAATACTGATGTGCCACAATAATATCACCTAATGTTATTGAGTTAAAATATCAATAGTGTGGCTTTCCAAGTTAACATTGATAGCATATACTTCTGCCAGGGGATGCCACCCCTCAAAATCTCCTGCCACCCCATAAATATTTTTATAGATCCGCCCCTGATAATGACGTCATGACCGCAGGAAATCTGGATCAGCTTCGTTGTAAGGAGCAAAAGAGAGAGGGTTGTATTTTCTGACCCTATGTGAGTCTCCTTACACACATGTATGTATAAAAGACATTTCATTTTGCATAATAGGTGACATTCAATACTAAACTTGCATTTAGATGGTATACTTGACACAAACTACTCTCAAAGTTCCAAAGTGTGTGCATCACATACATTTTCAAAAATGACTGATTTAGGGATGTAAAACGGGATATGTTTTTGCTTAACAAATATTTGCTTAACAGTTCTTAATTAACATTAATATGTGCATACCACATTTGTGTTTGGGTTGAAGTTCATTTCTCTTGTCGGTCATTTTTTTCACAAGAAGTGGAGCTGTGTTTGACTGAAATTAATGAGTACAGGACACAGGAACTTTTAACATTTATTTAAGTTGAGGTGAGGCAAACAGAAATTGATAATAGACGACATACATTAAACAGAAAACCATGAAATGAAATACAAACAAAACTAATGAGCGGATAAAGTACAGGAGGTCAAGGGGTTGCAAGACTGATGGGGAACAGGTGGAACTAATACAAACAAGACACACAATCAAAACTGGTGGGAAAGCACACAAAGACATGAAGTTAACACAGACATGACACAGGGGAAGAAGAGTTTCCAAAATCAAACAGAAAAACAGACATCATGACAGTTTAGGTGCATAAACATTGGTTCTATTTCGTCCCTACTGACCGCCAGAGGCGGTGCTTTAGCACTGGATATGTCCATCGCGCGCATGCCAATAACAACAAAGTACCAATAACAACAAAGTCACCTGTGACCCACGTGACACCGGCTATATCAGCCCGTGTCATCAGAGGATCTGTTCCTTTTCATCTTCTCGCTGCACGAGAGTACCGTGGCTACAATATTGTAGCCTACAGCGTTCAGTTTGATTTAAGGATTTCTCTTCATCCAGCTGGCTGCGTGCGGCTTCGCGACTGATCCAGTCGGAGCCGCGGGGTTACCCGTCCTCCAGGAGCTGTGGCCGGCTGCGCAGAAAACTTCAACGGACAGGTTGGTGTCGGCTTGGTCGGTGACGGCAGTGTTTCCACTCCCTCTCCCAGGAGTTGCTCTTGTTGCGCTCTCTGTACTTTTCGCTGGGAGACTGTCACTGTAGATGCATGTCTCTCAGGGTGGGGTGCGGTGTGGCAGGGCAGGACTGTTCAGGGTCTGTGGCCCAACCCACTGTTGAGCGTTTTTACGGCATCTGTCAGGGAAACTATCCTGAATGCCAGAGCACCATCCACTCGAGCACAGTATGAGTGCAAATGGAAGCTCTTCTCCCACGGGTGTCTGGGTAAGGCTGAGAATCCGGGGCATTGCTCTGTGGCCACCATTCTGGAGTTCCTGCAGTCCCTTCTGGATAGTGGACGTTCTCACTCCACTTTGAAGGTATATATGGCTGCTATCTCTGCCCAACATGTCAGGGTCGACGGCGCCACGGTGGGTTGCCACAGGACGGTGTCCCTCTTCCTGAGAGGGGCCTTACGGCAGCGTCCCCCTAGTACCCCGAGGGCTCCCGCTTGGGACCTGCCCCTAGTGCTAGAGGCCCTATCATCTCCTCCCTTCGAGTCCCTGGCCCAGGTGGGGTTTAAGTAGCTGTCCTCAAAGGCAGCATTTCTGCTTGCCATAACCTCAGGGAAACGAGTTGGGGAGTTGCATGCCCTCTCCGTGAGCGATACATGCCTGAGGTGGAACTCGATGGCTCGGGTGTTGCCCTCTGGCCGAATGTGGCGTGCCTGCCCAAGGTGCTTCCACTTGCCCACTCCAATCGGCCCATCCAGCTGGCATGCTTTAACGTCCCACAGGAGAGCCGCACGCCCGAGTTGCTGTGCGATGGACATATCCAGTGCTAAAGCACCGCCTCTGGCGGTCATCCGGGACTCATAGTACCGTAGTTACAGACGTAACTATCGTTCCTATGGTGTCCTATTGGGAACATCTGGATCTGCCAAAACCAACACACCTTACCATACATACACCACCCCAACAAGATGAGAAGCGAACAAAGGAGGCTGTGCAACCACTTTAATGAGGCTGTCCAATCGGTGTTATAGATAAATGTATTCGATTAAAGCAATAAAGGTGCCAGAAACTCCCCCTCAATGCATGTACGGCTCTGCAGAATGAGAGCTTAGTGCTCTCGGTCAATATAGCGATTACAAGGTGGAGAGTTTTTCCTTTAAGCTCTAGACTAACCTCCATCAGCACATTCACATGCAGTATCAATATGACAATGATTAAGTGTATGGATGCCAGAGAGCAGTGTTTGATTACATATTGGGGCACTGATATCACTGTACAGCAGAGCTATTGAAGCACATCGGTCATTATCTCTTTGATAGAGGGTGGAGATCATTCTTTATTGGAACTGTGGGAGAGTCACTCCTGGTTATGACTCCAGCCAATCAATTACAATTGCACTCTTCGTCAAAAGTTAATTTAGCAAAAGCAATGTCTCAGCTGTCAAATGTTCCTCTATGGAGCAGTCAGGAATTTACATCCTCTTGGCATCGGAACACAATTTTCCGCAGCACATATAGGTGCCATGGACTTTCTATTTCCATACTGTGACGAAGAAACCGGCACTATTTTCGTATGGCACATGGTCACACTCACTACCATACTTTCAAACACATTCAAACAAACTGTAATCCCTGTAATCATTTTGGTGAGTGCACACCTACTACATTGTTGGTATACATGTTCTAAAATGATCCCTTAAATGCATTATTTAGTTAAAGACTTAATAAACATGGTTTCCAAAGTGGCGGAATGACCTGATGTTCTTCACAGTTCAAGGGTTTCAAAAAGAGCAACAGATTAGTGGTGCCGTACAGAGAGGCTCTGTGCAGGTCTGCTGCATTGGAATGGACTTTGTTAAAACATGGGTACAACTATTTCATATCAATAATATGTAACTGTTTGGAGGTGTAATGGTCAGAAATGAGTAGAATATGGTGACGCCTTTGATTCATTGTATTACATTATTCTAGATAACTGGGTCTACATTTCTAGATTATTTACAGTAACGTTAATTCATTTGATCAACAGTTGGTCGGCCTATGGGGAGGGGCTTAAGCCTCGGGCCACCAATGCTTTCGGTGGCTGAAAGAAAGATGACCAGAGAAATTTTTGTTCTGCAAGCTGTAAATATGTATATTTTCCCTTTCTGATTGTAGTGTTGATGTCCAAGTTACTTTGATTTGTTTGCATGTTTTTTAGCACTTAAATTAATCTTCTTGACTCAAGCCATCTGATTATTATTGTCTTAGTTATTTGTAAGTCAACAGAAAATGTAATGATGGGGGGGTTAAAAGTGAAAAGGCCAAGTATGCTAAGAACAGTGCATTAAAAACAAAGCATGCTGGAGCAATATAATATTAATGACTAAACTGTACATTCTCAGCCTCAAGGTAACCTTTCGTCTTTGACAGCAAACCCTACAGCATGTAGCACCAAACAAACTGTAAGATGTGTTTTAATGGTGTGTTTCTGTGCAGTGTGTGTAGGTGGGCTCTCCCCTGCCGGGGCAGTGATCACTGCTCACACTATAGACCAACTCATCTTCTGTTTATTCTAAATAATCTATTAAGCTAAAAGCCATCCCTGCACATTTGTCTGAGCAAAGTGTTTCCAGACAGCAGTTATGTGAGCTAACAAATGTGAAAGCGTTTCTTATCTATCAGAAATGATAGAGTGGAGCATTGGTATGAATGAAATGTAATGAGATTATAATCAGATTAGCAAACGTGGTTCCAGGAACGCAGACATCCTTTTGAAAGAAATGTAACTTCATAGAGATGCTACTGGCATTGTAAATGCATATTTGTGGCAAATTAGCAGGGTTGGGAGGGTTCATTTTGAAATGTATTATATTACAATTACTAGCTACTTGTAAAACATGTAATCAGTAACCTAATCTGAATACCAACATTTGTCATCTGATTACTTTCGGACTATAAAATGGACTTTTATTAATCCCTCGTGGGGAAATTGTTTCTCTACATTTGACCCATCCTAGTGTTAGGAGCAGTGGGCTGCCATTTTGAACGGCGCCCGGGGAGCAGTGTGGGGAACGGTGCCTTGCTCAGGGACACCTCGGTAGCACTTGGTCTTGCTGGGACTTGAACTGGTGACCTTCCAGTTGAGTCCTTATCGACTTCGCCACCACCGCCCTCGCCCCACTACCTCTTAATCAAGTGCAAAGCCAATAAATACAAGAGACAAAGACATATCAATAAGATATGTTTGTATTAAGTGTATTATGTAAGTAAATAACAATGTCACCTTAGACAATAAGTGTCTGCTGCATATTCAGGCAGTAGCCTTTGCACCAACACTGAAACACATGAGCACAGACTGGGTTAAAAAGCTGACAGAAAATGTGAGCTGACAGAAAATGCTCAGATTAATTTACACACACATAGGTTTACCTACTGAATTAAAAACAGAACAAATGAAGCAAAGAAAGTGAAACCGTAAAATAGATTCCCTCTTAAAGCATTAGTCTGCAGAACAGCACAGCGCACCGAGAAGAGAGAACATCTGACCCTTTACAACAAACACCATGCTCTGTTTAGGTTTTATCAATCAGGTTATGTTGAAGCTATATTCTGTTGAGGACTTTGATAAAAGAAACACAATTGTCCCTGATGAAAACAGACACAGCAGTTCAACACTAAAGCTCATCCTTCCTCTTCTTCTGCTCCGTGTGGAAGACCTTTCCATCCGGCTGCTTCCTCCGGCTCAGCTGGATGTTGTCATCCAATCCCTGGGTCT